>NW_028249699.1:0-68565 GCF_964263255.1 Lissotriton vulgaris | reverse complement strand
GAACTGATCCACTTCAAGCACATTATATATTTGAATAACCCTATTTAGGAAGAATATCAATTGCTTAATATACACATTATTACTTAACATAATATATATATATATATATATATATATATATAAATATATATATATATATATATATATATATATATATATATTATATATATATATATATATATATATATAATAAAAAAACAAGCAATTTACAAAATTCATAAACAATATAATAATTAATTTTCAAATAAAAAATACTGGTTATATAATTATTACTTAATTAACTTGCCATCCCATGCCCCTACAGCCCCAGCAACCTACACCTAAAGTAAATGTGAAATAAATAAGTATAACACACTTTACATAAATGATATTCAATTACATAATTAATTAATGATTAATTGTTAACTAATTATTATATAATTCCCATCCTATAACCCTACAAACCAAGCAGCCCGCACATGACATATGACTCAAATATATAACTATTACACACTTCACAGAATTAATCAATTAAATGTTTATTTATGCATTATGAATTCATATTTTTAATTATTACTTAATTTAATGTCCACCCTTTAGCCCTACAAACCTAGCAACCCACAACTAAAATATAACTAAACTAAATCGGTATATCATTATGTACATATTTAATAATCAATTCAATAATTATTAATAAATTAAAAAGTCATTAGTCATTTATTATTGCCTAATTAACTTACCACACTATACCACTAAAAACGTAGCAACATGAACCTTAAATACAAGCAAATAAATCAGTATTGCATAATGTACATAATAATATCAATCACATACTTACTTACAGATTATGAATGAATTAATACTTTATTATTACTCAACTTCCCACCCTCTCCCCCTACAAACCCAACAACCTGCTACAACACTATAAATTACAATTAGCAATTAAATAAATAAAACCTAAATCACTTATATTACAAGCCATGATTAAAAAATGTATCACAATTATACAAATATTAGTAACACATACAATTGATATATGAACTGATACAGAATAAAATAATTAAAAAAACAATATGTTTTACAACTATATTATTAGAAAGGGTATTAATAACAACAGTGTTCTTAACAATGATATTACTTACCTGAAAGAACGTTATTTTTGACATCGATTTTGTTGCATCACAGTATTTTTAAATCACAATATTTTTTCTGATATTTCTGTCTCCCTATGTTTACAGCTCAATATTTTCTCCAAATAGCTTTTGGTACTGCTGGGACCTGTCACACATTAAATATACATTACCTACTTTTAAATATCATGCACCCAGCCCCTATGAGAGTTTTAAGGTCTGCTTTTGTGATGGCTTATATGCGTTAAAAATGAAGGTTTAGGCCTGGCAAAAGGTTTATTTTTGCTGAGTTATCATCGATGTGCAATACTGCACACACATGTTGCTGTGGCAGACCTGGAGAAATGGTTAGCACAATGAGTGCTACAGCTCACTAGTAGCATTTCATTTGCGGGCTCTGGGTACATGTGGTAGTTACAAGCACATTAAATGTGCCAATCAGTGGTATACTAATTTTACCATGTATACCAGGGAGAGTACAAGTACTTTACCACTGGTTACCAGGGGTACAATGCACAGAGTTCTACAGTCGACAGCTGTAGGGTTCAATTAAAGGGCAACAAATCCTGGGTGACACTGCTGGACGGGCATATTTTGATCACCCATCCAGCTTCACAGCAAGTCTAAGTAGTTCCTAGAAGAACTCTTTATAGTGTCCTTGGGTGTAGGGGGAGGGCCAAGGCAGGCGGGCCAGAGTGAGTGTATTGAAGGAGCCGGGGAGCTAATGAGGAGCATTAGCTCCATCTTGTCTCCATTCAATTTGAGGCAAAGCATTTAATGTACAGCACATGCATGCAGTATATAACAACACCTAGTTCAAGTTCAAGTTCATGAATTTGTATAGCGCACTACTCACCCAGAGGGTCTCAAGGTGCTTGGGGGAGGGTGTGTGTTATTTATCGAATAGCCAGGTTTTAAGTTGCTTTCTGAAGGAAATGTGCTTCTGTGTAAGGCGGAGGTGAGTGGGGAGAGAATTCCAGGTTTTGGCCGCTAAGTAGGAGAAGGATCTTCCTCCCATGGTGGATCTGTGGATGCGCGGAATTGCGTCGAGGGCTTGATTGGAGGATTGTAGTTGGCGGGTGGGTGTGTAGAAGGACAGTCGTGTGTTGAGGCATTCGGGACCTAGGTTGTAGAGGGCCTTGTGTGCGTGGGTGAGGAGGCGGAACGTTATTCTCTTGTTGACTGGAAGCCAGTGGAGGTCTTTCAGGTGACTGGTAATGTGAGCTTGGCGAGGGATGTCCAATATGAGTCTGGCTGATGCCTTTTGGATGCGTTGGAGTTTTTTCTGTAATTTGGCTGTGGTTCCGGCGTAAATGGTGTTTCCATAGTCCAGTCGGCTAGTGACCAGAGCGTGGGTGACAGTCTTTCTTGTTTCGGTGGGGATCCAACGGAAGATTTTTTTGAGCATGGGAAGTACGTTGAAGCATGAGGATGAGACGGCGTTGACGTGTCTGGTCATCGAGAGGGAGGAGTCCAGGATGAAGCCCAGGTTACATGCGTGGTCTGTAGGTATGGGTGCTGTGCCCAGGGCCGGTGGCCACCATGAGTCTTCCCAGGCAGAAGGGGATGATCCTAGGATGAGGACTTCCGTTTTGTCTGAGTTTAGTTTTAGGCGGCTGTTTTTCATCCATTCGGCTACTTCTTTCATACCTTCGTGAAGATTGGTTTTGGCGGTGTTAGGGTCTTTGGTAAGGGAAAGGATCAATTGGGTGTCGTCAGCGTAGGAGATGATGTTGAGGTTGTGTTGTCACGCGATGGATGCAAGGGGACTCATGTACACGTTGAAGAGGGTGGGACTGAGTGATGAACCTTGTGGTACTCCGCAGATGACTTCGGTGGCCTCTGATTTGAATGGGGGGAGGCGGACTCTCTGGGTTCTCCCGGCGAAGAACGAGATGATCCAGTTCAAAGCTTTTCCTTGTATGCCGACGTTGTTGAGGCGTTGTATGAGGGTGTTATGACAAACTGTGTCGAAGGCGGCGGAGAGGTCGAGTAGGATGAGGGCAACTGTTTCTCCGTTGTCTAGTAGCATTCGAATGTCGTCTGTAGCAGCGATGAGGGCAGTTTCGGTGCTGTGTTTGGCTCGGAAGCCGGACTGTGAGGTGTCGAGGGAATTGTTGGATTCAAGGAAGGCGGCGAGCTCGCTATTGACGGCTTTCTCAATGACTTTGGCAGGGAATGGGAGGAGGGAAATGGGGCGGTAGTTCTTAAGTTCAGAGGGGTCTGCTGTGGGTTTCTTCAGGAGGGCACTGAGTTCGGCGTGTTTCCAGCTTTCTGGGAAGGTAGCGGAGTTGAAGGAGCAGTTGATGACATCACGGAGATGGGGTGCGATGAAGGAGTCTGCTTTGTTGAAGATGTGGTGGGGACAAGGGTCGGTTGGCGATCCTGAATGGATGGAGTTCATTAGGCGGATGGTGTCTTCAGTGGTGATTGGGTTCCAGGCGCTAAGGTTGTTAGAGTGCGGTTTAGGTTCGGAGGTGGGTGGAGTGGACTGTTCTTTGAATAGGTTCTCAAAGCTGTTATGTATGTCGGCGATTTTGTTGTGGAATAAAGAGGATAACGAATCACAGAGGTCTTGGAAGGGAGTAATGTCGTTTGAGCCTGCGGTGGGGTTGGCAAATTCTTTGACAATGTGAAATAGTTCCTTGCTGTTGTGAGCGTTGTTGTCGAGTCGATCCTTGAATGCTGATTTCTTGGTGGATCGGATCAGCTGGTGGGGTTTGCGGGTGGCGGCCTTGAAGGTGGTCAGGTTGTCAGTGGTCTGGTTTTTTCTCCATGTTTTCTCGAGAGTACGGCATAGCTTCTTGGATTTCTTAAGGTCATCGTTGAACATGGGGGCCTTTTTGCTACCCTGTTTGGTTTGGTGGTTTTTCAAGGGTGCTAATTTGTCAGCGCTGTGAGTGATGAAGTGATGAAGAACAGTCGCCTGAAACTGAACTCGGACAAGACGGAAGTCCTCATCCTGGGATCTTCACCCTCCGCCTGGGACAACTTCTGGTGGCCCCCCGCCTTAGGCAGCGCACCCAAACCATCAGACCACGCACGCAACCTGGGCTTCATCCTGGACTCCTCTCTCGCCATGACCAGACAAGTCAACTCCGTCTCCTCGTCATGCTTCAACATCCTGCGCATGGTACGGAAGATCTTCCGGTGGATCCCCACCGAGACCAGGAAGACGGTCACCCAGGCCCTCATCACCAGCCGTCTGGACTACGGCAACTCCCTCTATGCCGGAACCACCGCCAAACTCCAGAAGAGACTCCAGCGGATCCAGAACGCCTCAGCACGACTCATCCTGGACATCCCCCGCCGCAACCACATCTCCGGACACCTGAGAGACCTGCACTGGCTCCCGGTCAACAAGAGAATCACCTTCCGTCTCCTCACCCACACACACAAAGCCCTACACAACCAAGGCCCAGGATACCTCAACAGCCGCCTCAACTTCTACGCTCCCAAACGCCAGCTTCGATCGACCGGCCACGCCCTCGCCGCCGTCCCCCGCATCCGAAGAGCCACCACAGGGGGAAGGTCCTTCTCCTACCTCGCCGCCATGACTTGGAACTCCCTCCCGACCCACCTCCGCCTGACCCAGGACCACCTCGCCTTCAGGAAGCAGCTCAAGACCTGGCTGTTCGAGCAGTAGCAGACCCCCCTCCCCCAGCGCCTTGAGACCCTCCGGGTGAGTAGTGCGCTATATAAATGCTTTGATTGATTGATTGATTGATTGAGTGATCCATTGTGCGAGTTTGGTGGCAGCTTGGTTTGGGTCCGATGATAGCGCGGGAAGGTTTTGGTTGAGCGATGTGAGGAGTTGGTCGGTGGTGATTTTGTTCCAGTGTCTTCGAGGAATAGGTTGTGGGGGGTTGTGGGTCGTGGTTTTTTTGTAGCTGAAGTGAACACAGCTGTGGTCCGTCTTATGGAGAGCTGTGGTGTGATCGAAGGAGATGTGTTTGCTGGAGGTGAAGATAGAATCGAGCGTATGTCTGGCTACGTGGGTGGGGGTGTCAACAAGTTGTTTGAGTCCGAGATTGGCTAGGTTGTCTAGAAGGATGGTGGCGTGGTTGTCGTTTTTCTTTTCCAGGTGGAAGTTGATGTCTCCCAGTAGGATGTAGTTCTCGGAGTTGAGGGCATGTGGGCTGATGAAGTCAGTGATGTCTTCGCTGAATTGTGTGCGGGTTCCTGGTGGTCTGTAGATGAGGGTGCCTCTAAGTGTGGTCTTGGGGTCGGTGTGGATCTGGAAGTGGAGGTGTTCGGCGGTAGCGAGGTTATTGTCGGAGCTGGTCGTGATTCGGATGGTGTTCTTATGGACGATGGCGATGCCTCCTCCTGTTTGGTTGGTGCGGTCTTTTCGGATGATCTTGTAGGCGTCCGGGATGGCTATGGCGATGTCAGGCGCTGATGATGCGTTCATCCAGGTCTCTGTAAGGAATATATGTACAAAGCCTGTCACACCAACAAGGAGTATTCAGAAAGAAATTTACGACAATATTCCAAGTTCACAAATATAGTACAAGTTTGGTAAAAATTAGAATTCATTTAATCTTAGAGGTTTTCCTCCAGTCCAGCCAACACGTGTTTCGTCGATTGGGATGGAACCCACGACTTCATCAGGGCTGATATTAGACGCTTGCACACTTTTACGCCTTCTGACTGGTTATAATTCCGACCCAGCCTTATGTGGCATGGGTAATAGTTTCCTTTTGGGTCCTGATCGTTGTTTTTATGAAATCTTCTGATATCTAAATGTTATATTCCGTCTTGATCTAGAGTATTCACAGGAACCCCGATTTTATCTAATATGTCCTTCCTCCAACGTTATTATTTGAAGGGAAGTTGCTCCCTGCTCCTCAATTATGGAATCCCGGCGCTGCGAGAACCAAACCGTCCGTGGCGCGGTCTTCCGTGTTTTGAAAAACACGGAAGACCGCGCCACGGACGGTTTGGTTCTCGCAGCCCCGGGATTCCATAATTGAGGAGCAGGGAGCAACTTCCCTTCAAATAATAACGTTGGAGGAAGGACATATTAGATAAAATCGGGGTTCCAGTGAATACTCTAGATCAAGACGGAATATAACATTTAGATATCAGAAGATTTCATAAAAACAACGATCAGGACCCAAAAGGAAACTATTACCCTTGCCACATAAGGCTGGGTCGGAATTATAACCAGTCAGAAGGCGTAAAAGTGTGCAAGCGTCTAATATCAGCCCTGATGAAGTAGTGGGTTCCATCCCAATCGACGAAACACGTGTTGGCTGGACTGGAGGAAAACCTCTAAGATTAAATGAATTCTAATTTTTACCAAACTTGTACTATATTTGTGAACTTGGAATATTGTCGTAAATCTCTTTCTGAATAATCCTTGTTGGTGTGACAGGCTTTGTACATATATACCTAAATCTGTGGATTATTGTGGGTAAGGATGACAACCCATGCCTAGGCACCCAACTACATATACAACTATCGGTGTGGATGATAATATTAGCCTATATATTGTAAAGCGCCAACACCACCAAGATCAGTCATCCCTCTAAGTCTCTGTAAGGAAGGCGACGTCCGGGGATGCAGTGTCGAGTAGGTCCCAGAGTTCAGTGGCGTGTCTGTGGACCGAGCGGGTGTTCAGCAGGATGCACTTTAGGTGGTTAGGGTCGGAGCTGCGTTTGGAGGAGGAGGGTTTGGTGTGGGTCTTGATGCAGGCGAACTTGCAGGAGTGGCAGGTGAAGGGTCCGTGGGTGCGTCCTGGGGCAGCTTCGCAGCATTGTGGTGTGCGTCCGGGGTTAAGGGCATAGAGGGTGGCGGCGTCATACGTTATGTGGGAGGAGTGGGTTTTGTGAGGACCAGGGGGTCTGGCGCTGGGCGCGGTCCAGGCGCGGACGGGCGCAGACGGGCTTACCTTTGGCGCACCTTCGGCGCGCATGGGGTGCGAACGCTGCGCGCAGATGCATCTGACATATGTGGATAGTGGAGGGGGTGGGGTGAGGGAGGGTCAGCTGGGAGGCGGGAGCTGGGTGGAGGGGTGCGCTGGAAGGCACAACAAACAAGATGGCAGCAAAAACGAAACAAAACAGGACGAGATTGGGGTGGGCAGAGGCGCGGGCACAATCAGGCACAGAAATCACAGAATGCAATGCGAGCCTACACAAGCGCTACAGTATGCAGCACACTTAGATTGGCACGATGTGGGCTGTTCAAATAATAGCGTTACGCTAAATTAGGCAATGCGGCAATGTTATGTGCTCAAGACGGAGCGCAGACACTAAAGGGCGCAATGTAACAGTAACAAGACAATGAATGCAGGCTACGATACCAGCTGCTGGATGCTGGAGCCAGGGAGCGAGGGGAGCGACCGCGTCTGACGGAGTCAGGACGGTCACGACGCTGCGGTGTGAGGGATCGTCTATACCTATCCTGTGGGAGGGAGGGTCAGCTGGGAGGCGGGAGCTGGGTGGAGGGGCGGGCTGGAAGGCACAACAAACAAGATGGCAGCAAAAACGAAACGAAACAGGACGAGATTGGGGTGGGCAGAGGCGCAGGCACAATCAGGCACAGAATTCACAGAATGCAATGCGAGCCTACACAAGAGCTACAGCTTGCAGCACACTTAGATTGGCACGATGTGGGCTGTTCAAATAATAGCGTTACGCTAAATTAGGCAATGCGGCAATGTTATGTGCTCAAGACGGAGCGCAGACACTAAAGGGCGCAATGTAACAGTAACAAGACAATGAATGCAGGCTACGATACCAGCCGCTGGATGCTGGAGCCAGGCAGCGAGGGGAGCGACCGCGTCTGACGGAGTCTGACAGAGATTAGCTAACTGCTGCGCAGGCTTTAATCAAAGATGGCCAGCTTGATGCAGTCTCTATTCGACCCCTTCAAACCTTGTCATGGTGGGAGGGGACAGTGAGGCTTTCTCATCTCACTCCACCTTGTGACCAGCTGTGAAAGGGTGGGGTGAAATAGTGACAGTGTTTGATTGGCACTTTGCCCCTGGGGCTACAGGAATGCAGACTGGTGTGCCAGGTGCTAAGTTTATTTCTTTGCTAGGAGGGGGAGAAACATAGAGTTACACACTATGGGGCTCATTACCATGGTGGTCGTATGAGCACTTGACTGACATTGTATTGGGCAGGTTTCCGAACGACTACATGTTGGTGGTCTCACTTGCCCGATTACAATGCGACCGCCATGCAGGCAGTTCGCAAAACTACTCTTTTCCATTGTGGCTTCTGCTGCATCCCTAGAAAAGGGCCACAGAACAAGCCGCAGTGGAAAAGGGCAGTTCTCAAACATCCATGCACCATGTGCCAGGCACAAAGTGGTGCCTGGCACATGGTGCATGGATGTTTGGGGGGCACCACGCCCCTTAGCAGAGGCCCACAGAGATCAGGGGCCCAGCTAGGGCCCCCAAATTTCCATACCGTTTGCCTTTACATGGTGGTCGGACCACCATGTAAAGGCAAATGGAAAAGGGACATCGTAATCCCTATGGCTGTGCCTCAGCAGGCACTTCCCCCATTTTAGGGATTATGCTCCGACTGATGCCCCAACGGGCTCCTTGGGCCTATCAGAAAAGTTGGTCAGTCAATTTGTCTGCTGTGGTCCAACCAACTTAATGGTAAAGTGGCAGTCGGGCCGCTATGCTTGATGTCGGTTGGACCACCACCGATGTCCTATCGGTGGCAGTCTCACCAACATCGTGATGAGGCCCAATGCCTTTTCCAGGCTGAGGATGTCACAGGCATCAGGACTGTGACATCATTAGCCCGGTAATTGTTAACTGAAGGCAACCTGCAATGCGTTTTTACATGCATTAAAGAATGCAAGAAGACATGAATGTGAATTAAGGTGAGTGTTTTAGCACTACCTGCCTAACAACTTTCTAAATTTTTTATGTGAACAAATCGGGGCCTGTGAGAATGCGGTGGTGGATACCGGTCAACAGTGGAGAGAAAAGAGGCCAATCCTTTTCTTCGCGATGCCTTATTTGCTGTCATCCCATAAGCCCCCAGAACACCTCACAGGGAACCCTTCTTCTTGGCTACAACGAAGGGGACTCACCCTGTGCTCCTGCCTGTGAAGCGACTAAAGGCACCCATCCAATATTTGCAGGGGGCGGTTGGCCAATTCCAATGTATTAAAAGGAAAAAAGCTATTTGGATGAAAAATTTAAGGGGGCGGAACCCCAGCGCTCTTATCAATGACCGACATCTGCTAGGATCTGCACAAGGGTAATGGAGGCTTGGCTGGTCCTGCATCTGACAAACAGATGTGCACATAATAACCAGAAACTAATGGGATATTGTGAGGAGGCAGCAAGACATCAGAACACTGGCTGTAATGATGGGGGATCACCGCAAGACCACTGTTATAGCTGGATAACATGTTTTCAGATATATGCCAAGAAAAAACGGTCAGCAAAATTACCTCAACCAGGCAGTGAGCAGTACTGATGAAGGTGAGCGGACAGTTTCGCATCATAGGCAACCAAGTGAAAATTACAACACCCCAGTGCTCATCTAGATGCATGAAAGATACATGGAACTCTAACCCCAATGGTGGAAACTCATGATTTGCCACAGGTGCCATGTTGAAGTTCAAAATAATCTATAATGATAAAAAAAAAAAAAAAATAATGACATGTTTCCACCTAGGTCCTCCTACGTCATCACATTTGAAGTGGTGGCCACACTAAGTGATGAAAACCCCAAAGGAAGCCAATGAGAGTGTAGGAAGCATGCTTTTTTTGTAGCAAGAACATAACTTGTGTAAAGTAAAATTATGTACTGCAGGCTAGTAATATGGGCAGGTTCATAGCGCCTCTCTCTTGGTGGTTCTCACACAATTGTCTCCCCTAGCTGCGCTGTCAAGCCCAACCATGAAAATGAAAAAATCACTTAGGTCAAAGCAGCATAAGACCCAGTGACAGGAGGAGTCCAGAGACACCAAGAAAATATCTAGTTTAGGAAAAAGGGAAGGGTAAGCACTAGACTATGATGGGAGCCATAAAGAGAAGAACTGGAATATCTCCCTAATGCTCTGCACTATTCCAGTGAACCAATGGGCCAGGCCTGGTTTGGGCATGGGCAAGAAGGGCCCATGGTGCCTTGCTTCAGAGTGGCACACTGAGGCCATCTAGAAAATTAGTTTTAATCATTTTATTAATAGCATGCCGCCGGTGCCTATACGTTATCTTTAGGCTTCTCTATAAATGTTTGAGTTCTCTTCTCTGAGTCCCTTTCCTCCCTTGGCCTTCGACTACCAATTTCATGCAGAGGATCAGAAAGAGCAGAAATTAACTTTCGCCTGGGGTTTCACTTGACCAAAGGCAGACCCTGCCAATGGGAGCCAACACACTGCAACATCACAAAATAACCTTTTCTTTGCCTTCCGCTGCTGCCCGCTGCAAAAGCTACTGGAAATCCTTGCTGACCCCTGCTAAAGCTGCGCGGACCTGCCCGCTTGTCTCCCGCCGCCTCACGGAGACGAGCGAGGGGCGGACCGAGCGGAGACGAGCGAGGGGCGGACCACAAATCCCACAAGCCCTAGCGGTCTGCTGCGTCACCTGCCAGCGCCAGGAGGCGCTTAAAAACGACACTGCTTCCATTGAGCAGGGGAAACCTTTTCTTTGCCTTCCGCTGCTGCCCGCTGCAAAAGCTACCGGAAATCCTTGCTGACCCCTGCTAAAGCTGCGCGGACCTGCCCGCTTGTCTCCCGCCGCCTCACGCTCTCTGACCACCTGGAGCGAGGCCGCCAAGCAGAGACGAGCGAGGGGCGGACCACAAATCCCACAAGCCCTAGCGGTCTGCTGCGTCACCTGCCAGCGCCAGGAGGCGCTTAAAAACGACACTGCTTCCGTCTCGCGGGACTCCGGGCGAAGCCCGGGAAAAGGGCGGGCCCTCTGTGGCCCTCAGGAGACCGAGGAGGTCGGGGCGGGCTACCCCTCTGACATCTCGTGCTGCTTAAAACATCTAAGGTGAATTCTGTTTGTTTTCCAGCATAGTTGTAATCCAATGGGGTAATTCATCACTTACTATATACAAATACCAAGTTAAAGGATGTCTAAAGCCAGGAAGACCCCTGTGGCCACGAGATCTACGACTAGAACTAAAAGTGTCTCCAACACCCCACTTCCTTCTATAAATGTTATTGATCTAATGCTTCAGAAAACGACCAGTGTAGTGGCGGATGCCATACAAGATACAGAGAGACGCCTTTCATTAACTCCAGACCTGTGTTTTCCGGATCTTTTCCTGCATACCACCGATAACATCAATATTGTGGACAATACAATGAATTCCCAAGAGTCCATACCAATGTTATCGTTTACGGGGCTTCCAAGCCCTCAAACTAGAGATAATACACCAACAGATCTGCTTATACCCTCGACAGGTAACAGCAGGGACAGTAGTTTCATGTTGTCCAGTAAAAACGGCGATAATATATGTCTTCCGCCCATAGCCTCTCTAGAACCAAGGGATGTACCTGTGGGAGGTCCACCGCCCATAACACAATCTGCCCCTGGAAAAAGTCATGTCACTTCAAATATAAATCGGCGATGTGGGAAAAAAAGTAAAACAACATCCTTAACCAGGAAAATTTATCGCCCAATGGCTAAACAGAAACACTCAGCCAAGGATATCTGGTCTACTTTTAGACTGGCTAACCTTGCCTCCAAAACAGTAACCCCGTGCCCATTTACATCCAGCCAAGACCCAGGATCACTCTCAAGCGAAAAGCGGACAGTGCATACAAATACGCTTATACACCAGACAAGTCAGACAGACCACACATTGATAAATAATAAATCATTCTTGGGTGAAATAGAAACTCTAGTCAGGTCTCTTTTGTTGCCCATCAGTGAGAGAATTATTAACATCGAGAAGGCATTAGGGAAATTTGAGAGGGCCCAAAATGATGCATCTTCTAGTTTGCTTAAAATATTGAAAGCATCAAAATCTACCTCCACTTTTGTACCAGCAAGCAGCTCCCTTGTCCCAACTAGCACCAAAAACGCACGGGCAAAGAAAGCTACACAAAATACCGCCATCAAACAAACCTCGCTTAATCACCAGGCTGACATAGCCCCTACCAAATCTGCAATAAACCCAGACGCAGACGCCAATTCACCACACATAGTGGCCACAATCCCGAGCAGTGACCCAACCCTGCCTGAAATTGAAAATGATGAAAGCGAATGGGCCGCTGAGGGCTCCCCTGTCAAACTAGTTAAAACTCATATAGAGCCATCAAGTCATATAAAAACCCCAGACTTGATTACACCCACAAATATAGTAGGGGATAAATTGTTAAAACCGGCGGAAGTCAAAAGACCACTTTACATAAATCTCCCTCCTGAATCTAGCCCGTACACCATCGTTATGATTGGTGTGCCTAAATTAGTTGGAGAGAGGACAGAATCTCAAGTGGAATTAAAAAATAAGGTGAGCCATTGGCTGACCACACATAGACCAATTCCCCATCACATAAACGGCCACATCTCTCATGTGAGAAGAGTAGATTGGGTGGGAACCAGATTTAAATCGAGGGTGACTGTATTGTGGTAAACTTTGGAGATAGTCGTGCAGCTAGTTTCATTAGTAGCTGGAAAAGTGGCGTGACAAACAGCCTGATCCGCACTATGGACCTAAGCTATTTTTACCCCTCTAACATCCCTGGCCAAAACACATTACAATCACAGTCAATCTATGGTCAGGGGGGGACGCTTGAGCCAGTAGCTCACAACCAACCAAGGGAAATCCCATGGCTCTATGGCCAGGCCATCCCAACGGATTTCACACACCATAGGCAGGAACCTTTATGGATGAGTAGGTCTAATAACCATTTCTCAAAACATCAAGAGAGAAGGGAGTTTTTACCCCATACACAACAACGACATCCCTCACACCTACATCATCCAAACATGCAATACGGGGTTCCCATCTCAAACAGATTTGACGCCTTCTATGGTCCAGACTACCTGGATGAGATCGACTGACAAACCGCACCCTCGCCCCTTCCTACCCTCTCTGAGCCCCCAAATAGGGTAGTTTACTCCAACAAAATAGAGAGCACTAATCCGGAGAGTGCACAAATTTCCATCCAAGAGTCAGATGAAACCTGTATAGTAGAACTGTCAGTAAACCACCCTGAGAGCACGCTGTTACAAAATGGGTTTACCTCACTACATTCTACCATCCTAGTTTATAGCCCTGTCCTCAGCGACGTAAATCCCCTGCTCTCTACCAGCGAAGTGCAAGCAGACATAGCGATAGACCGAGGTAATCAAGTTCCATCCTCACCCACAAATACGGCACAGGTAGCAGGACCAGGCTACGTACCACCTAGCACTATAACACTTTTATCCTGGAATGTAGCCGGTCTGGCTGCTAAGGTAAAGGATCCAACATGGGTGGCATACATAAAGAAATACACTGTTCTGTGTTTCCAAGAAACATGGCTGGAAGACGAAAATGTACACATCGAGGGCTTTCAGAGTTTCTTTTCACCGGCAGCCCCGTCGAACAGTGGAAGATCAAAGGGTGGTTTGGTAACCTACATTAGCCTCGCACTTATCTGCCAGGTCTTCAACAGACAATCTGATAATAGACATATCCAAGCTTTGGTGCTTAGGAGAGGTAAAAGGGCACTCACCCTGATCAACTTTTCAACGCTGTACTTTCAAACAGGGAGTGTAATATCCTCCATTTACACAACTTCCTAAAAGCCAAAGCAGCAAGTTTCCCTCGAAACATTGTAATTGCTGGTGACTTTAACGCGCATCCATGTGGCAACCCTGTAATGACACCTATTGGTCTCCTAGGATGTAATAACAGGTCTGGTTTCCATTTTGACCACTCGACGCGTGGCACTCATGCAAACAACCTAACTGACGACAGGAATTTAACTGTTGCAATGTCTATGACGGAGGATTCTCATATCTTTGACGTTCCCACTTATAAAGGCTTTGGTCACGGATCCTACATAGACCACATTTTACTTTCCAGAGATCTTGTTGATTTAGCCTCTGACTTTCAAATTCATACAAGTATTCATAGCGACCACAACCCTATCTCTATTTAGTAGGAGGAGGTATATTTAAACAGCGGAAGACGCGTAAAGATTGTGGGTCCCTAAAATCAATAAACGGAAATCGACGACTGAAATGGTCAAACGTTAACAGTGACACTTTGTACAGTTCAATTAATACCCGTTGTGGCCAAGAACTTGGTCTTTGTGTCTCTCCAACTACATCGCCTGAAATGACTCTAAATGCCTTTTCTGTTGTGGTTCATAGAGTTGGTCAAATGTTAACCATACCAGTGAAGGGTCAGTCTGAATACCAACCAAGATGGTTTGATCAAGCATGTTCTAAGGCCGGGCGAAATCTTAAAAAGGCATTAAAGGCTACTCCAAGAGACTCTGTCCTTATAAAGGATCTGAGAATTAAATATAAGGCAGCTCTGGCAGCTCGGAAAAGAGAAGTAAAAGCAGGCATTTGGGAGTCTCTGCTTGATCCCGCAATCCTGGGTAATAGCTCTAAGTTTTGGAACATTATAAATAAGCCATTGTTTGATGATCATAGTAACCCTACGCTTGGAACTAACATACCCGAGGAAGAGTGGGTATCCCATTTTAGTACAATTTTTAAAAGTGATGAGCCACAAGCGGAATTTGATATTATAACTTCTGAGGAAGTCCTGTTGTGCTTTACAGCTGGGGAGGTAGAGAAGGGGATTCGGGGTCTAACCTGCAATAAGGCTCCTGGCCCTGACGGCCTCCCTCCTGATTTATTTAAATCAAACATCCATTTATGGGCTCCAGTCCTTACCACAGTAATAAATGCTGGAGCATCAATTGGTTGCCCAAAGTCCTGGGGGTCTTCAACCATAGTGCCTGTATTTAAGAAGGGCGATCGAAGCAGCGCAGTATGTTACAGACCTATTTCGTTGATTAACTCAGTTGCTAAGATGGTGGGGCTATAATTTTAAATAGGCTGGTAGCATGGGCAAATGAAAATAACATAATGTCGCCAACACAATACGGGTTCAGACCAGGCCACTCAACGGTAACTCAATGTCTGAATCTGTATCTAATAAATGGCAAATATACTATGGCTAGAAAAGGGACCATTCATATGGCCTTTATGGACTTATCGTCCGCTTTTGATTGCGTTGACAGAGGTAGGCTTTGGGAGGTCATGCAAAAAATGGGAGTGGAGCAAAACCAGATTAATTTTTTGGCTGACCTTCACTCGGACACAAGAGCAAATGTCCGTTACACCCAAGACATTAAAGTAACTAGGGATTTTAGGATAAACCGGGGGGTCAGACAGGGTTGCATTTTAGCCCCGTTTCTTTTTAATCTTTACATTAATGAACTGGAAGACCATCTATTAAAAACAGGTACAGATTACCCATACATAGGAAGGAAGGGCGTGCCCGTCCTGCTATACGCGGACGATGCCGTCCTAATTTCTAGAACCGCGATTGGCCTTCAAACCTTGCTAGACTCATTTTTTGAATTCATGAACTCCCGAGGCCTGAGCATCAATAACTCGAAATCTTTTGTTATGATGACAGGATCAGGACCCAAAAAAACATACCCCCATTTAGTAAACGGTGAAAAAATACTGATAACTAAGACTTTTTCGTACCTTGGTGTTCTTTTTGACCACAAACTAACGTGGGCACCAGCGATACGAAAGAAAAAGGGTGAGGTGGTGCGGGTAAACGCAGCAATAATAGACTTTGCAAGGAAAATGGGAAACAGCCCAGTGGCTGCCATGTTGAAGCTATACCAAGCCAAAAGCACTGCAGTAGTGTGCTATGGGAGCGAAATATGGGGCTTTGTTCCTTTAGATGACCTTGAGGTTACTGAAAACAACTTTTTAAAGCAAGTGTTAAGGGTCCCTAGGGGAACGGCAAACTTCTCTGTCCATGAAGAATTTGGCATGTCCTATTTAAGTAACAGGATAGCTGTAAATCCCTTGCTGTGCTGGTTAAATAGCTGGTTAAATACAGACATACCCCTCACCAGAAACATATTACAAGAAGCACTAGCGTGGAAGGGAGGTACAAGATCCCGTGGATAAAATATGTCAGAAGATGTCTTCTTGAAATAGGTCGGCTGGACCTCTTCCTAGCCCCAGAGAAAATAACTAAACCAGATGTAACTTATGTGAAGAACACCTTTATGTCATCTAGGTACTTAGCTAGGGAGGAGAGAGAGCTTAAGAAAAATAGTGTGAGATTGCATGTTCTGACAAAAACCTGTCTACAAATGGAACCTTATCTAACTTGGCCCCTGTCGGGTTACGAACGCTTTTTGTTGACAAGGTTGCGATTTCATCTGTTTCACTTATTGTTAGCTGTACCAAGTGGGGCCCATAGAGGTCAAGTGTTGCCAGCTTGCGGCTGCGACAATAAGTCTCCGCAAGATCTGGCACACTTTTTATTCATTTGCTCGTATTATACAGTTCCTCGTAATTTGTTTTTAAAACCTCTACTTAAACAGCTGTACTTTACACAAATCAGACCAGCACTTTATTACCTTCAAATGCTAAACAGTGACTGCACTATGTTTGTATGTAGCTTTTTAAAATTAGCACTCAAGTTTAGAAAAAGTATGGAAGGTTAATTAATTTTGCTACTGATAGGTATATCCTTTTAACTTAAATTGTATATTTATATCTTTTAACCCGTAATCTCGCTTGTGACCGTGGCCTTTTGGAAACATTCTTTTTTATAATCATATCTTGTGTCAAATGTTTTATGTTATGAAATGTACTTTTATGATTGTTAAATGCAAACAATCGAATAAAAATATTTGACTTGACTTGACTTGACACTGCAACATCACAAAATAAAATGTTGAACGGAATGTTGAAAGTTTGCAAACACTCACCCCCAGCCACAGATCTGGGTTTAATCCATTGTTATTTTGCTTACCATGTCACCTCAGTTTGGACCCAGCCATATGCAAATCAGTCTTGACCCTGCTCCTAATGAGAACAGGCCAGCCCGAAGTGCCAAGCCAGGTCCTCCCTGGACTGAAAACAAGTATCCTGGGACCGGATTCCGGTAATCACCCCTCATGAACCAGGTTAGCTTGAATCCAGTGGACCATTAGTCAAGTGACTTACACAAATCCCACGAGGAGGAACCCACGAAGAGGTCTTCATGCTTCATCAAGTATCTGCCACCAGCCTGATTCGCTGAAGCATAGATCTCTACCACACCTCCACACATAAACATCAAATTACATTTGTTTTCGTTGTTAATGTCTTCCAATATAATCCAACTTCTACTTCCAGAACCATCCCAAACGAAGTTCTTTTAGTTATTAAGACACCTCACGTCTCCTTCTATAAATCTGATAAGAAGTAGCAGACTAATTGATACAGATTTAATTATTTTGATAATTATAGCACATATTTTCATTTCCATTTCCTTATTCCTTACAAATGTGTCCTATGATTTGTCTGCCAAGGGTGCGAAATCTGCCTTGGGAACCACCCATGTGCTGACAGCCCTTCTCTCAGACTTATAGGCGCCGCCCCTCCCCCATATCTGCAGCCTCTGACAGGCCATTGCCAGCTGCTCGTGCTCTGGTGAATGTCTTAGACTGACTGTTACCATCCTCAGGCATCGTGAGGTCAGTATTCTGCCCTTAAGTGAAAAACAAGTCTTGAAAATCATAAACCCTAATAATCAGACTCAGTTTAGACTAACTGAAACTTCATTACATAGATATCTTTTTTCTGCTCATTTCCTATTTCACTGACTTGGGTAATTCAACTAACTGTCTTGTTTATTCATTTTCTCTCAGTCCTACCGCATATCTGGATTCCAGGGTCATTACAACCTGGTGCTGCAGTTCTTTCGTCCTCTAAGTTTAGCTACCTTTTGTACCATGTGCACGGACGACTGCATCTATTTTGACATATTTTCGACAGAAATCACCCATAAAATGTATGATGACGCACAGCTCGCTCGCTGCATTTCCTCTTTCAGGTCTCTTTGCTGTGCAAGGCTGGCTTCTCTGCACCACAAACTCTGGATCTGCGCTCCTTTCAACTGGGATCTGAAGCATTCCATCTAGTAGATCTTTTAAATTCAGATCATGTTTCATCCTATCCTTTTATACTTCTCTTCTATCATCTATTTATTGCAGGATCATCTTCTAAGCAAGCCTTTTTCGTTACTGCTTAGTACTTGCAATTTTGGACGCTGAACAATTCTGAGATATAGAAAGTAGAAAACTGTTTCATTTCCCCTTCTTTCTGCTGTCTCTTACATCATCTGTTTCTGATTACTTCTCATCTTTTTCCTTTGGAATCCTAATGTGGTTTTCTTATCAGCTCTGAGTGTTTTGGCTTCTAAAGAATGAATCATAATGGATATGTCACTGTGCCACATCCATAACAGGGAGAACCTACGGTTGCAGCAAAGGGTCAGAGACAACAGTTTGTGCAGATGTTCTAGACTTGAATAACTCTTCATCTCCCAGGGATGTGCTGCTCTCGGTCATCTAACAGCCATTTTGTTTAATTTCATATTTAAAAGGACACAATTGGGGGCAGGGGAGTCTGTGGTCACAACTGAACAGCAGTAGGGTCCTACAGGGATTTTTTTATGCCATTGACAGCTCCCAGTACTTATTCGTTGACATCGCTCAGAGACCGCCTACCACAGACCGCGCAGATGGTGCTCTTCCTCTTTTTTTTACATTAGTAGTAAAAGCCATGATTGTGACACCAGGCAAAGAATTTCAACCATACTGTTCAGGGTGCTTATTATTACCTAATGTTTATTATGTATGACGCGATTTGATGTGTAAGCTGTATGCATACACTTTGCTTCCATGCTCAACTCAAAGCACATGGTCAATAATTTCCTGATTTACCTCAAAGCAGTTTTGTGTGGCATTTAATAGGCTATGGAGTATTTAGTATCTAAGCTGTGGTCTGCTCTTCATATGTGTGTACAGAGTACCTACAGGTACAATCTATAGATTATTAGCTGCAATAGCTTAAGGACAGTTAGTTTAACTTCCAGATCTTTGGCCTCTAGCTTTCTACCTTCTGGCGGGAAGCCTGTTTCTATGAGTCCAATAGTGCACCTGCTGGGGCCGTATTACACAGGATGTATGTCGTTACAACACATACTTTTACAACGCATACCTTTACAACGCATTTTTTACACCGCAACATCCATTACAACGCATTCCATTACAACGCATGCCGTTACAGCGAATTCTTTAAAACTACCTTTACAACGCATTCCACTGCAACGCATACTACATTTACAACACATACCATTACAACGCTTACCATTACATTGCATGTATGGTAAGTGTTGGATAGTGTAGGGGTAAAAATAACTATTCTAACTCCATGGGGGTGCAACAGTAGGGTAAGTATTGGATAGTGTAGCGGTTAAAATTACTATTCTAACTCCAGGGGATGCAACAGTAGGGTAAGTGTTGGATAGTGTAGGTATGCGTTGTAATGGTGTGCGTTGTAATGACTGCGTTGTAATGACATGCGTTGTAGTGGTTTGCGTTGTAGTGACATGCGTTGTAATGGTTGCGTTGTAATGGCATGCGTTGCAATGGATGTTGCGTTGTAAAAGTTTTGTTGTAAAGGTAGTGCGTTGTAAAAGTTGCGTTGTAAGTGTTGTTTCCCTATGACACATTATCACTGTTTTGCCTGGAGCAGCTTTCAAAAGGTGCGGCATGCACACAAAAAGATAATGCACCCCATTATGGTGTATGCGCTGCCCTCGGGAAGTGCATTCATGTGAAAACACGGAGCAGCCGGTCCGTGTTTTCACAGTGCAGGCAGCACTACCTCCACTTTCAAAGGGGTTTAGAGATCCCCTTGCTGGTGGGTGCAGTCAGTGACTGCACCTGCCTGCAAAGGGATTTCTGGGGGGTCCATGAGACCCCCTTCACCACATGCAGAGGGCTGCTGTTAGGAGGCGCACTGACAGTGCACCACCTTTTAAATAGTGCATCGTCAGTGCGCCTCTTGAGGGCCTTTTTGAATCTGCGCTCGCGTCTGTAATATGGCGCGGGCTGAGGGTCAAAGGAATTCCCTCAGGGCACAGCCTTATGCAAATGAGAGAACACCCTATGTTGATAGCTCTGGCACTTAAACTGCGCCAATGCTATCGGTATTATAGAAGAGGACGCACAAGCATCTGCGTCCCCTTCTATAATACCAAGGTGCCCCGGGGGTGCGCAAAGCGGTGCGCAAACACCCGTTGCACCCCGGCGGGACCATCTGTAATACGGCCCCTTATGTGCTAGTTGGCAATGTATTGTTGAGAAGCCGCATCAGTGCTTGACAGTATTTATTTGGGAGTCAATGGTGTATCATAAAAGTTTCTCCTTCAAACAAGCTCCATTGTCATTCATCAGTGCAGTTTCCTTCTGCCAGTGTCACATATTTAATACTAAACACATTTATAAAGCGCATGGTTACACTCGGCCAGTGTGGCCCCGCGCTGCGGTGCAAACTGCCTTGCTCGCTACACCCTAACGTAACCAGGCATGACTATCCAGGGGGGAAGAGATAAGTTTTCAAGTTTTTCTTGAAAATGCCCTCCAAGGAGCCTTCCAACCGGAGGCTCAAGGGGAGCTTGTTCCATTGCTGTGCAGCCAGACAACGGAAGGAGCGCCCAACCATCCTTGCTTTCTTAATAGCGGGAACACACTACCGGGCCCATAACATGTTTATCACTATTTTCCATAAATCAGGTTACCTACACACCGCTATCAGGAATTCGGGTTTTCCCTTTTTATATATTTCCGTGTACCTGACTTACCAATCCTCGAGAACAGGTACCTATGATCACAATGGATCAGGAGCTAATATTTGAGATTCAAGCAGATAACACCAATACCATATACAATTATATTTTGTTTATACCATGTAATAACCACAAACGCAAGAAGTTTTAAAAGCTTTATCTAAATCATCAAAAAGTCTTCGTATGCCATGAGAATGGAATTTACACAGATCAAAACATCTATGACCAAGATTAGAAATATAGTATAACTATGAATCAATGTGAGGATCATCTATCATTCAGAAAATATAAAGGAGATGGGGAAAAAGGGAACACGCTAATTTGATCTAACAGATTTTTATTACGTCACTAAAGGTTGGGTAAGAACAAGGGAACAAACTACTAAATGCTAATTGGAATATACTGAAAGATTTAGGAAAATACGATACTTTAGAATGCATTCAATTTCTATAGGGAGGGTAACAGTGGAACATACTAAATATGCAAAACAGTTCAGGGTTTGAGTAAGGGTAAGAAGGAGATAAGGAACATGCTAAATAATACTTTCATAAGAGTTCAAATGTCAGAGATAAATCACATAGGCAAGATTGCTTTATTAGGAAAAATAGGAGAGAAAGATATAGATAGACAAACACCCACATATATATATTTACCTAGGACAGAATGAGGACTAACCCTGGCCACGGGTCAGTTGGGAAAGGCGGGAAAGGACCCTCAAGGATTTGGAATGCCAGTAGGCGAGCAGGTACAGCTCATGAACAGTCAGGACTGGATCACCCCAGGATATGGATCAGGAATGGCTCATCTAAGGGTACGACCAACACCTGCAGCTTCGGATGCAACGCCTGCGCTACGCCCTCTCTGCAAGGAATCTGCCAATAACCCCGATTGGGTTCTCGAATCTCCCAGAAAAGTGCTTCGCCAGCACTTAAGGTTTCTCCACCCCAGACTAAGTTTGTGGAAATTACGGACAGAGTGCTCCGCAGCTCTCTGTATCAATCACCTATAGAGTTCGTAGGGTCAGTGACAGGTCAGCTACTCGGACAAGTCGGACAATTTCTCTAGCTAAACCTAGGCCAGTTATACTGTTTTCGGGTCGATGTAGCACCCACAAATGTTGCAAGTGAAAGGATCCCCAACTTCGGATTGGACAAGAGAGGCGGTTAGGTCATGACACCACCTATAATTTGAACTTTCCCAGAATTAATATTCAGTTTTCGAACCCACCCCTTGCATTCCAGTTCCCATGGCATAGAAATTCGGAATACAATGAGGCATACAAATTTATCGCAATATGTAACAATTTCAGGTACAGTCGAAGTCTTCTCCTGGAGCAGGGGTCAAGTTCCCAGGAGCATCTTAGCTTCGGCAGCCAGCTGGCTAAGTTCCACTACTGAGTTATTCGTTTCTCCTTCATTACGTGGTTAGTACTATACGAGCTTCAAAGATGGAGTGGCTCCCCGCTCCCAGGCCCATATTGCGCGATACATGAAAAGTAAGCGAAAACAATTTAGAAACACAGAAAAAATTGAAGTCACTGTACACCATGATTGGCTTCACTACACCCCTTACTTTATAATATCTATAGCATTAGGAGTTAAGCAAAATAAAACAGCTGAGCAAAAGCAGCGGTGGCAAGCGAAGAGCATGTTAGAACAAAGCGGCCATGTTTAGCAATACTGCGCATGAGCGAAAATTCCCTCCAGAACTACGAGTGCGTCACATCACATGGGTATGACCGACGCATGCGCAGACTGGAATCCCGCATAGCAGCGACCATATTAGCTGCAAGCGTAGTTAGGATCAGTAAACACATAGACAAGCGTCTCTGGGACACCCGCGTGTAGTGTAAAAGTGCAATATCAATAAACGAAACAAGTTGATTATCATGTTAACATTATGCGAGGTTCTTGAATTCAAGCAAGTCGCGTAACGTGTGAATCCTTGCTCCATCAATCCCCTCTTTGATGATATTTACTATCATCACTATTAATGGAACCAGATGCCAACTTTCTCTTTCACATCTCACCCATCTCAATTTCGACAAACTTTTTGTTGAGCCTTTTTTCTGCATCCTTATTAGGATGGTAATTCTTCATTTTTTTTATAAATTTGACTATTCGGCTCTTCCAATTCAAGCTCATCAACATTCCGTTTCACTCCTCTCTTTTTCGCAGCATACATTTTTTTGCATTTCTGGCATTTACAACAAATTATTATTATTAGCACAATTAAACTTATTCCTGCTATTGGCATCAGTATTTTACTCACAAGACTTTTACCTATGTTAGAAAACCAACTACCTACAGAGGAGAGACCATCAGTCAGTCTCTTCCAGGCACTGTCAACCTCCAGTGGTTTGAGTTCCTTTTCCAAATTAGTTATGTTTCCCACATATTTCTTAATTTCAATACTTTTATCAGGAATGTAAGTGCAACAATGTTGCACTTTCAACATTCTACAGACTCCGCCCTCTTTTGCCAATAAGGTATCAAGAGCAAGTCTATTTTGTAAAACCATGGATCTGATCGCAACCATTTCAGTATTGACCAGTAGGAAACCAGCAGCAGTGTCGGTAGATAACCGATCCACTACTGTAGACAATTTGCAAATTCGGTGTGTGTTCAGAACCACTCCCACTCCAGGTATCAATGCACTAAATATATCACCTATTATTTCTCCTACACTTTCTCTTCTACTACGTACTAAACCATTAGTATTTTCATTGCTTCCAGCGGCGTCATTCACATGGTATATTTTCGGCGAGACAATGCCAAAATAGCAGCTTCCATACCAGTGATCCGGCAATTTGAAATAAGCCTTGTTTCCACATATATAATAAATTCCAGGAAACACAGGTTCTGACCCATTTTTGAAACCCCAACCTCCAATTACCTTATAATTTTGTTCGCATTCACTGGAACCGAGGAATACATTGTTATAATAATTAGTCTTTTCTCTATGAAGACAGAGTTTCCCTTTTCTTTCAAAATCCAGTAACAGTGCAGCATTCTCTTCATCATTTGAGGTGCTTTCCATGTTTTCTGCCCATTTAGGAGTTTTCTGCCTTTTATCATTGGCCTTTCTTTGGGAACTTCCCTTCTTTTCTCTGCCATATTTAAAAATATATTTTCTTGTTCATGTAATAAACAGGTCAAATTATTTCTGTGTGCTTCACCTAAATCTATATCACCTATAGTCAGAAAGTATTCTCCCATATAACGAGTTACATCACTCTTGGTGTGAACAATGTTCAGATTTCCCCGAATAGGAAGTTCAGAAAATATTACTTCAGAGTTAGAATAGTAATACTGTAAAGTTCCTCTATAGAATAGGCTTGCTAAAATACTACAGGAAATTCCATAGGTTAGGGGTAAATGGTGATAGGTCACACCTTCAGCTACAGAAGTGGGTAGCTTCATACAGACATAACAGTCTTCTATTTCCATAGCTTCTACATAGTGCACTAAAAGATTTGCAAATACATTTAAATGTGTCCTGTTTTTGATTCTGTGAAAATGTAGTCCTCCCTCATCTGATGCATCTAAGTCCAGTTTTGTCTGTCTATGGCTAGATGTTTTCTCACGTCTTTCTACACTTCGTGGTGTCTCTTCTGTCGGCAGAATATCTGAGTCTTTTGTCACTAGTTTAGTAGGGTACAGGTTAGAATCTTTACTTATCATGAACGGTATTGAAATTGTTAGTCCTATCCATAATATCAGTACTATTGCTACACTACACAAACATATTTTACAGCATGTTTTACAGCAATTCTGTCTAGGTCTTCCATTAACATTTGTATCAGACATTTTGGCTTAGAAGAAGTTTTCCAACCCTTCTTTGTAACTTTACACAGATGGCTTACGCAGGTTAACTTTCAGGTTGGGTCTTCTCCTTCGGAACCCTGAGCAGCAATCAGTTCTCCATCACTTTCGTCACTTATTTCGAGGTCTTCAAATTCCTCTAGTACTAGATAAGTCCACTCAGGACTCCGATATTTCTCGTTTTGTCTTTTTATTCTGTCACTTCTTCTTTTAGGCTTGGCTCCAGCCTTTTCTTTTTCACTGGCGGCCCTTTTCCTGTCTTCTAGTTTTTCCTCTACAGTTTTCAATCTCAGTTTCAGTCTTTTTATGAATCTTGGTTCACTTTTCTTCTTTTTAAGTCTTTTAACTGGCACTGTAATTTGGCTTTCCTCACGAGCTCTTTTATTTTCATTCAGTTGTGGCACAGCTATTTGAACGCTTCCTTCTTCCCTTCCTGTCTGACTAGTCCCATGTCTTACTATAGTTTCTTCTGCCTGGTTTCTAAGCTGGCCTGGTTCAGGTGTATGCGGATTTTGCCTTTTATTTGTTTCGAATTCTCTTTCCTGAACACGTTCGTCTATTTCTATCTGATCCTGTTCATGCACTTCGAATCCTTGATTTTCTTCCGCATGAGCTTCCTCTCTAATTTCTAACTGTCCCTTTTCAGTTTCTGGAGTTTTCGGAGGTGTGTCGATAACCTGCCCTGTCCCTATCTGACCTCATTCCTCATCAGATCGGTCATGGATTTCGATTATCTGATTTGCTCCTCCTAGTCCTGTCTCGTCCTCACTATCCCACTCTCTATCTAAGTAGGTGTATTTTCTGGTTCTTATCGGATCAAGAGTCAGATCATCCACTGGGAACCACTCGTCTTGATTGGTACTTGGTTGTTCGTCATCAGCTATTTCAGGACCATCGTCTGGAGACCCTTCAGCTGCACAACCTTCAGCTTTAGCCGCTTCTTCTTCAGTCACTCTCTTGGTATGACTGGCATGGATCCACTTTGGCACACCTGCACACTTCACCGCAGTTGTGGTGATAAGAATCACTTGCCTCGGTTTTCCCCACTTCGGTGCTAGGCAACTCGACCGGGTGTGTTTCTTAAGCACAACCCAGTCCCCTGGGTTCAGATTATGGACTGGAGTTGTTGGCCTGGGGACGGCGTCTTCCCCAATCTGGTGAGAGATAGAATGCACTTGGTCACCCAGCTGCTTGCAGTATTCTAGTACCAAATTATCAGAAATACTTAGCAGTTTGTTTCCTGGTACCCAGGCCTGCCGCATCACTCTCCCCATTAGTATCTCATGGGGACTCAAGCCTGTTTTTCGGTCTGGAATGCTTCTCAGTCCCATCAGGACAAGGGGTAAAGCGTCTATCCAATTCAGTCCAGTGGAGTTACACATTTTTCCCAATCTTGACTTTATAGTGCCATTCAGCTGTTCTACTACTCCAGAAGCCTCTGGATGATATGCACAGTGTAGTTTTGGGGTAATTTTAAATGCTTCGAAGAGCTGAGTTATCACGTCATTGGCAAAATGCCCACCTCTGTCTGATTCAATTGTGACCGGAAAACCGAACCTAGGTATCAGTTCCCTTAGTAACAACTTGGCTACAGTAATTGCATCATTTTTCTTAGCTGGGTAAGCTTCCACCCATCTTGAGAATAGGCAGACTATGACAAGGACATACTTCATTCCTTTACAACGGGGCAACTGTATAAAGTCAACTTGTAGTCTGATAAACAGACCCTCTGCTTTTCCAATTGTACTTGTTCATACCACTGTTTTCTTTCCAGGATTAAACTGCTGACAAGTTAAGCACCTCTGGCAAAGTGCCTCTGCAATGTTCCTGAACTTCGAATTGTACCATGTTTGTCTGAAAACACGAACCATTGCATCTCTCCCTATGTGTGAGTCTCCATGTATCAGTCTAGCCATAGAAGCAACCATGCTGTCTGGTAACACAGGCATACCATCCATATAGACAATGACACCATCTCTATCCCTTGGTTGACAACCATCTTTCTCCCATCTTGCCTTTTCTTCTGGTTCTGCTGCTAGTTGCAACCCTTTCAGTTCCTCCCAAGTTGATACATCCTCAAACACCATAAGTTGGCAGCTGTTTCCGACTCCCCCAAATTGATATTCAATGACATTTTGTTTTGTGCACAATATTGGGCTATTTGGTCAGCATATCGGTTACCAGCTGTCACATCGTCATTGCCAGATTTGTGAGCAGCACATTTGACCACTGCCAATTCTTTTGGTAACTGGATTGCTTCCAGTAGGTTCTGTACCACTTTTCCATTTCTGATAGAGGTACCTGAGGAAGTCATGAATTCTCTTTGCAGCCACAATTGGCCGAAGTCATGCACAACCCCGTAACCATATTGACTGTCAGTGTATATGGTTACTCTTTTGTTTTTCCCATTTTTACAAGCTCTTGTCAATGCAACCAATTCAGCTACTTGTGCAGATTTTACTCCAAATAGGTAGGATGCTTCTATTGTTTTCTCTAGAGTGACCACAGCATAGGCAGCACTTAGGCCTCCATCCTCATGTCTCAAACATGAGCCATCTACAAACAATTCACTGTCTTCTATGGGCAAAGCTGTTTCCTTAATATCTGGGCGTGGTTTTGTGCTATATTCAGTAAGATCAATGCAATTATGCTCAACCTCTTCCCTGACTTCTGCAGCCAGTGTATTTGGTAATAGAGTTGCTGGATTCAGTATATTACATCTAGTGATAGTTACATTTGCTGCACCCACTAAAAGCCTTTCATACTTAGTCAGCCGACTAGGTGTGAGGTACTGAGTCTTGGTCCGGGTCAATAGGATCACTACTGCATGTGGAACATACACAGTTACTGGATGTCCCATGACAATGGATTCACTTTGTTCAAGACTCATGCAAGTTGCAGCTACTGCTTTCAGACATCCAGGCAATCCAGCAGCCACTGGATCTAAGGTAGCAGAAAAATATGCCACCGGACGTCTCATTAGACCATGAATTTGGGTCAGGGCTGAAAGTGCACAATTGTCTCGTGTGTCACAAAACAAGGCAAAGTCCTTTGAATAGTCAGGCATTCCTAATGCAGGAGCTAAACACAGACAGTTTCATAATTTTATCCAGGATGTCATGCTTTCATCATCCCACTCAACTGGATCCTTAGCTCCTTTCTTCGTCATTTTTATTAATGGTTTGGCTAGGACTGCAAAACCCACAATCCACTGTCTAGAGTATCCTACTACTCCCAGGAACATTCTGATGTCTTTCTGAGTACGGGGTAATTCCATGTCTCGAATTATCCTTATCCTTTCTGAAGTAACTTTCCGGATAACTTTTTCTATCTGGTGCCCCAGATATTTCACTGAATTTTTGCAGAACTGTAATTTGTCTGGCGATACCTTATGCCCTCCCTTACCTAGATGATTCAACAATGCAATGGTATCAGTAACACAGTCGTTCAGACTTTTAGACGCCACCAGGAGGTCGTCTATGTACTGGAGCAAAACTGATTCTCCAGGTAAGACTAATGACTCAAGGCATCTTTTCCATATCCGGTTGAAAATAGAAGGACTTTCTGTGTACCCTTGAGGGACACGATTCCAGGCGTAGACATGACTGTCGAATTCAAATGAGAAAATAAATTTGCTGTCTGGATGCAATGGGATGGAAAAGAATGCGTGACATAAGTCAATGACAGTAAACCATTCAGCATTCCATGGAATTTGGTACAAAATCACTGCAGCATTTGGCACAATAGGACAACAAGGAACAACAATCTAGTTTACCTTGTGCAGGTCTTGCACTACCCTGTACTTCCTACTAGGCTTTTTGATTCCAATTATGGGAGAATTACAAGGACTGCTCATTACTTCCTGTATGATGTTTGCTTCTAGTAATCTTTTTATTTCGATGGCAACTCCGGCTTTCACTTCTGCATTCATTTTATACTGCTTGGTATTTGGGTAAACTGCATTTGGTTTTATGGCTATTTGAATCGGGTCTACATTTGCCATTAGTCCTACATATCTTCCAGTGAAATCCCACACTTCTGGTATCACTGTCTGTTGGAGCTCTTCAGGTAAATCTTGCATTGTCAATTTCTTAATTTCTGAGTCAGGCCTTAGCAACATTAATTTGTACAATCCGTCTTCATCTGGAGTCTGAATTTCAACGCCTTTTGGTGTGCAAAAGATGGTGCAGTTCATTTTTGAACAGCAAATCACGTCCCAATAAGTTCACAGGACTAGAATCACAGACAACAAATCTGTGCATTTCTTTAAAATTTCCTATTGAAATCTCCATTGGTTCAGTTACTGGGGTAATTATTATCTGATTCGACACACCCACTACTTGGATCGCTTCTCCCGAGAGGGGTAGGTTTGGAACGTCTGCTGTTCTCACAGTAGAACGGGTAGCACCAGTGTCCAACAAAAAGGTGACGTCGTTTCCTTCAACCTTTCCTTCAATGTATGGCCCTGTCTGGTCTACCGGTAAGGAGGCGCCAAGTACGCACTCCTCGTCCTCCCCCCTCAGGCCCTGTCAGTAAGGTTTATCACAGAGGACCGTATCATTCAACAGGAATTGCGAGGTTGCTGCATTTCTATCCTCCCTTCCTTCCCATACCTCGACCCCCTCATTCTGCTGCGCTTGGTTCCTATAGTTAGGTCTAGGAGCGTGAAGCAACTGATTCTGTTTTACCTGTTGCTGGGTCTTTCGTGGCCCCTCTTTCTGCACCTGTGGATTTGAATCATTATTTTGGACATTACTATTCTGTAGCATTGGACACTCGTCTCTCCAGTGCCCTATCTGACCGCACCCGTGGGAGGGAAACTTCTTCATGGCCTCCTCTCGACTCATTTTAACTCGGGGTTTCCCTCCTCCCCCAGAGCTTGTGTTCGGGATATTATTATTCAATTTACCTAATTGTTTTTCTTGCTGCTCTGCCAATTTAACTTGAGCCCACATGACCTTTTCCTTTAATGCCTTTTGTTTATTCTCCATTTCGTCTTCGCAGTACTTGGCGTACTTCAGGACCTCATCTATGGGTTTTCCCTGCCAACAGATTTTGTTATCTCTAATCCACTGGGAGATTTCAGGTCTCAATCCCAACACAAATTGATAAATGAAATGAGTCATATCCTTCATTTCAATGTTATCGATTCCACTGTAGGTCTTGAATACCTGTAACAGTCGTTGATAATAGGAGTGAACACTTTTGGGGCAAGATGGCGTCCGAGTCGGACGTGTGAGTTTGTTGCTCCTGCCGGACCCCATAGAGATAAGGCAATGCGGCGAGAAGACTGAAAACTGAAAGTCTGAAATTTTCTTAAAACTTAGTTAGAAAACCTCCGTTACTGCTGCACTGGATACTAAGGATGATACAGGGAACAGTATTTACCTGGGCGTGGCAGCGTTTTTTTCAGCAGCTTGGACAGCGAGTACACGGCGCTCGGCTACTGCCCCTGATCGGATATCAAACTCTGCGCACCTGGTGGAAGGTTGTTTCCCGCTTGAAGCAGGACAGAGCGGCTGTCGATATCACGGTGCTCGGGGTTGCAGCGTTAAGTGCAGAGAGAGGTGCTGCCGTTAGACTGGCTGAGATGCGGCTGAAGGGAAGGAGAGCGCGAGGACAGGGCGCCACAGCTGAAGTGGTTAACGGAGCTGAAGTGGCGGGGAAAACGCCAGAAGCCATGGCGGTGAATACGGCTGAAAATGACATTGCTGGAGTAACTCCCCCCCCCCGCCTCTCACAGTGAGTACGAGCAGTGCAGCGCTAGAGAAATCAAAGGGGAGAGAGGGGGAGTTAAGTGTGCAGAGAAAGATACCAGGAATGTTCACCGCTTTGAAAATGAAAGCGGTGGATACTATTGTTTCAAAAGACTTAAATGACTCTAATGTTCCACAAACAGCTGTTGTAGAAGCGGAGGATCCGACGATCGTGTCTGGGGAAAAAGCATCTGACTTCAGCCAGGCTCAGAGTTTAACAGCGGTAGCTTTGGGAAGCGAGAAAGGGTCTGTGACATATTCTAATACAGATTCTACTACACTTGTTAGCGCTGGTGCAGACATGAACGTAACTGAAACGGCCGCACAAATACAGGCTCAATTACAAGGACAAGCACAAATGAATAAAGGGCTCCTATGTGAAGTGATACATGAGAAAGCAGGCAGTGTTGAGGGGACTTGTCCAATGGCTGGAGACACTGATTCTGCAGATTTTTTTTCTCTATCAGAGCATTCGATGTCTTCATCTGAAAGCCTGGTTGAACTGTATGCAACTCGTATGAGTATGGAGGATGACGGCCCGGACGATGAGATAGAAGAAGAAGAAGAAGAAGAACCTGGTCGTAGTCTTCACAGTAGCCCGGAGGAGAATATGGATAAAGAGTCCACTGGCGCAAGCACTGTTCGGAGGCTCAGATTGGACAAAAATGAAAAAGAGCTTTATTTAGAAGGCACAGCTAACAGAAATAAAGATGGGGAATGCTCTGAGGATATTTCATTAGGTCTGATATATGAAACCATGATGCTACATAGGGAAGAGAATCGAGAAGACAGTATGAAGGTTCAAAACTCTTGTAAGAAACTACAAAATTCGGTCAGGAGGCTGGCTAAGTCACACAATGAGTTTGTTACTAGAGCAACTGAAGCTGAAGCGCGTATATCCTCATTGGAAGATGAGATGGGCCAACAGCGGAAAACTATTGAAACACATCTAGCGACTAAAGAAGATATCAATTGGAAACTCACAGACATTGAAAATAGAGCCCGCAGAAACAATCTAAGATTTTTGCAAATTGAAGAAGGAAAAGAAGGCTCTGACACACGAGGATTTATAGTTTCATTGTTGAAAGCTGCTATGCCACAGACTGAGAGATGGGAATGGGACAGGGAGGTTGAAAGGGCCCATCGATTTCCATTCAGGGCGAATCTTAGAGATAAAAAACCTCGGGCAATTCTAGTGGCGTTTAATAGTTTTCAAGCTAGGGAGGAGATTTTTTTAAGGGCTCGCCCTGATAAAAAATGTAAAGGTCTTGATTGTGAATTCTTTGTTAGGCCTGATTTGTGCAAGCAGTCTGTTGAATTACGATGGCAGTTCAGACAACTTATAGCTCAGTTTCAAGGCAAAGGTGCGCAGGTGTATTTGATGTTTCCTGCAAAACTCAAGGTTATACATAAAGAGCGCACCAGATTTTTTACCACTGAGTCTGCCGCCAAAGAATTTTTGCTTTCAATTTGATGTTGGGCTGTGAGATGCAAAGTGTCTAAATAACTTTGGTAGTTTTGGGTTATTCTGTTGGCAGTATCACTGGCAGTATTGATTTGTAGCTTACTAGACAAATGTATAAATAATGTGGATTTTTTGGGGGTTTTTTCTCGCCGGCAGTATTGATTAGCAGTTTAATCATAGGTTTGTGAAAACTCTGTTGGGGGGCGGCAGGGGAGGGGGGACAAACTTTTCATCACAGGACCATTGGTCCTAAAGCCTCAGTGAAGGGGGGGTGGGACGGAGGGGTGGGGGGGCAAGAGAGGGGGGGGCTCTTTTGGGGGGGGGTAAAGGCACGGGTGGGTGTGATTAAAAGGGGGAAAAATTTGGAACACGACTAGTGAGTGCTGTAAAAATAAACACAAGATACAATGAACAGAAATTGGACTTAAACATGTTATTATATAATTTTTCTTTTGTACAAAGTTTGGTTAAACCACCTTGGACAAGACGCTTGAAGGTAATATGGCGGGAATCTGCTTAAGGATTTGCTCTCTGAATGTGTCCGGTTTGAATAACGTAATAAAAAGACATAAAGTGGCAGCGGAGTTAAAATATATACAACCTGATGTGGCTTGTATACAAGAGACGCATATTCCATGGAGTAAGAGGGACCTCTTGAAGGATCTAGGCTATAGAGTTGTATCCGTCTCCAAACAATCGAGTATGATACGTGGGGTGGCTATTTTGGTTAGAGACACCTCAGTTACGGTTGGGCGCAAGTTGGAAGACAAGAAAGGGCGCTGGGTCATTGCTGAGTTAAAGTTTGGAAATAGACAGGTCACGTTAGTTTCGGTATATGGGGCAAATCTGGATGACCCCGAGCCTTTGATAGAGATCAATCTGGAACTTGTTAACTTTCAACACCCGATAGTGATCTGTGGTGATATCAATATTAATCTGAGCACTAGCGTATTAGGAGATCCACAAATAATATATAAGGGTCGCAAGCCTAAGGTTTATATTGCCCTTAAGAATTTATTACAAGATCATGGGTTGGTGGATACTTGGGGGGTGCTAAGAAATAAGGATTCTGGATATACATTTTATTCTTATCCACACAAGAAATTAGTAAGATTAGATTATTTTTTTCTACCCCGAAACTTGATGGAAGGCACGAATATTAGAACTTACCCCCGAATCTCTTCGGACCATTCCCCATTAGTGGTAGATATACATCATTTACCCAAAAGGAAGATACAAGCTAGTTTCTCATATGATCGCAAACTGGGCGTAAATATTGAATTTATTACACACATGCAGGGCTGGATCCAAACCTTTTTCAATGAAAATCGTGGCACGGCTAGCATCCCTGTGGTATGGGACACATTTAAAGCAGGGTTTAGGGGAGAATGTATTAATTTTGCATTTGGCCAGCGCAAGAAATTAAAAAGGGAACTGGATATGTTATATGAAGTGCTGAGAAATGCTGAGATTTCTTTAACCAGAAAAATTGCTTTGGGTAATGTTGATTTGGCGGAAGAGGAGAATGGGGTTATTAAAGCTAGGTCTAATATCTTGGGATTTTGGGATAAAGAAATTGCTAGAAAGTTTTTAACCTCCAAAATGACAAGCCATGAATTCGGTGAAAGAATAGGCCGGATTTTGGCGACAAAAATCCGAATGAAACATTCCGCTGAATATATAAAGGCAATGGAAGACTCTCATGGCAATATATATTACGATCAAGAAAGCATATTGGGAATTTTCCAAACTTATTATGCACAACTGTATGCGAGGGAAGACATTATAGCGCCTGACGATCAATGGTATGATAGGATGTTCACAGATTTGAAAATATTAGACCCTGGCATAGCTGATGAACTTGATCAACCGATAACTTTGGGGGAAGTGGAAATTGCAGTGAATAGTTTAGCATTGGGTAAAGCTGCAGGGCCCGATAGGTTGCCCGCTGAAATGTATAAACGCTTTATGCACAATATTAAGGATGAGCTACACCGGGTAATTTTAGCTGCTCAAGGTGGCAATCCCCCTGCTACATGGGCCGAAGCAACAATTGTAGTATTCTGTAAAAAAGATAAACCTACTGATAGGGTAGGGTCTTATAGACCTATATCCCTGTTGAATGTGGACAATAAGATCTACTCAAAGATATTGGCTATTCGACTGTCCGGGGTAGTGTCATCTTTAGTGTCCAGATATCAACACGGGTTTATTCCTAATAGGAACACTACTGAACACATCAACAAAGTTATTACCCTGTTTGATTTGGCTGCGGTTAACAAAAAAAAATTAGCGCTTTTCCTATTAGACGCGGAAAAAGCGTTTGATCGGGTGGCATGGGAGTATTTATGGACCCTAATGGAAAAAATGGGTTTTGGTCAGAGATATGTTAAGGCCATCAAAACACTGTATCTCCAACCCAAAGCTAGGATATTCACTTTGGGCGGACTCTCCGATGTGATTAATATTACAAGAGGGACCCGTCAAGGCTGCCCATGCTCCCCCCTTTTATTTGCATTATATATTAATCCTTTTATTGAGTTACTAAGCCAGAATAGGTTGATCCCCCCCTTTATAGTTGCTGAGTTTTCTTTTTCTGTATTCGCATATGCGGACGACATAGCAGTTGTGACGGATAACCCGGAAACTGCCAGCTTGGAAATTGAGAAGCTAGCCAAAGAATTCGGTAGGATAACAGGATATAAACTTAATGCTTCTAAAACACAAATACTTTGTTCCAGTGCCATAACTTGGGGGGATGAAAGGGTGGTTGATGAAGTTACATACTTAGGAATACGTATAAAAACGGACATGGATGAGTTGGTTTATGCTAACTGGAGTAATGTTTTCCATAAAATCAAAACCTCCTTGGAGAAATGGGAGCGGCTATATTTGACTATTATTGGTAGGACTAATGTCATCAAAATGAATGTTCTCCCGAAAATTCTTTATTTATTCCGATCAATACCCCTGGATTTTCCGAAACCTAAATTACAGGCGTTACAATCTCTTTGCGGTAAATTCATTTGGAGTCCCGGAAAACTCAGGCGGGCAATGAAACACCTTACCTTACCAATTGAAAGGGGCGGAATGGGGGTACCTGATTTTTTCTTGTATTATGTAGTATGCTTTTTGTTAAAAATGAGATTTTTGTTATTAAGAGATGCTAAGGAGGACATGCATAACTATCCCTCTATATTTGAGATATTGATGGGGTCACAAACCAAACAAGTGTTTTTTAATGAAATAGATGGCAATTATTACAAAAGGACACGATTCAAGGTTCTTATAGGTGCTCATAAAGTCTGGAAATGGGTGGCCCGGCTCATTGATGTACGGAAAGTCTCATACTATACTCCATATTGTTTGGTTAGTTTTCTACCCATGATATTCTCGGATGGAGTGGCACGGAAACTGCAAAAAAAAGGGGTATACAGGCTGGGAGATTTTTTTTCGAGTGCAGGAGAGTGCAAATCGTTCTCAGAAATGAGTGAAGAATTTGGGTTGACCAGGGATTTTTTCTTTAAGTTCTTACAGATACGAGATTATCTTAATAGACACAAAATTTCTTTAAGGGAGCATAAAATCGTAGAAGGTATAACACTACAAGTTAAGATAGGGATTCTCTATCGCATGTTTTTGGAAGAAAAAACTGATGATTTGGATAAAGTACAAGGAAAATGGAGGGAACTACTGGGAGACAATGATATTGAAGTGGGAAATCTGATTTTGATGTCTAAAGATGTACTGATGTCCGCTAACTTAAAAGCGCAGTTTTTTAAAAGCCTCTTTGATTTATATTATACACCGGTTCGAATGCTAAAGTGGGGAAGAGGTCATGATGGCAAATGTTTTCGCTGTAAAATGGATAATGCAGACTGTATACATATTTTTTTCTCTTGCCCTATATTAGGGAGATTCATCCAAGATATTGAAAAGTTTGTATCTATTATCCTAAAGGTTAATCTAAAAATTACTCCTTCAATGATGATTTTAGGAACGATTCCTGAGGATGGCCAAAATAAGGAAATCATTGGTTGTCGACAGTTTATTTTTGTTATAATGACGGTCGCTAGATTATGTATTGCGGCAGAATGGCTTCAAGAAAAACCTCCATTATTCCAACAATGGCAAGCTCGATTATATAAATTGTATAAGTTAGAGTGGAGTCTGTTTTCGTTATCTGAATCAAGAAGGAAAAAAAGATTGGGATTGAAAATTTGGGGGGCTTTTTCTGATTTTTATGAGACTTAAGTATTAATAATGATGTGGCTATAGTTATGTGTATCTCCCATTGTGTAGCCTTACCCTTTTCTTATTTGTAAGTTGTATTTGAGTATGTGCGCTTGTGTTTTTCATTTCTCCAAGGTTGGAAAATTCGTTTTGAATTATGAATTATGTATTCTGTGACGGTTATCTTGTGTATCTTGTATGTTCATGGTTTTTTTTTTTCTTTTTTGACGTGTTCCAATAAAAATAAAAAATAAAAAAAATAAAAAGATAATAGGAGTGAACAGTTTCATCACGATTTTGGGTAGTTCTATCTATGCGGGTCCAATCAGTTTCTTTGGCTGGCACCTTCCCTTTCAAATATAGTATTACTTTGCCATACTGTCTCATCACCTCCGGAGAGGGAGCTCCGGTTCTTGAGTCTCTTTCATACTCCTCACTGGGCCAATCAACTGCAATTTTACATTCTGTCCATAAATCTACAGGAACTACAATGTCGAAGAACCCATCTAGGTCCTTCAGGAGACACTTTTGAACTTTGACAAATCTCTCAACCTGCCTATACCACTCTACAGGTTTCTCTCGTAGTTTTGGGAAATCATTGGTAAAGGACACAATATCCTGTCGGGACCATGGTACATGTACATATTTTCCACCTGGCACTTCTCTCATGGGATACAAGGTTTCTGCCTTATCGACTTCTTTTAGGACATATTCAGAAGTCCTCGGTCTAGCCTTTCTGTCTTCCTTTTTCTTTGCCCATCTGGCTTTCCATTTTTCTAAGTCTCCCCATTTCTGCAAAAGATTCAACAATTCTCTTATCTGTACCTTTTTCCCTGACACATTCATGTTTTCTAGATCCTTATCCGAAAATTCGGTTCTGTATGGTTTTTGTAAGACTTTGGATTTGCTAACATCTATTCCCATATTAGCTGCAGTGTCCATTAGTTTCTCATGGAACATTCTGGTGTTTCGGGTAAGGCTCTTGCTTATAAACAGTAACTCCTCCTCACTAAAAGTGTTCAATCTGTCTAATCCCACATTTCCGGCTATTAGTTCTTCCATCTCTATTCTTAGTTTGTAAATATCTAAGGGTTTTGGCTGAGGAGTTTCCTTTTCCAATTCTCGAGTCCATCGATCTAATTCTTCCGGAGTCACCACGGTTGCGCTTCGGGTACCTGAAGCGGTCTCTATCAGAACTTCCTTTGCCCTAGCCTGCGTTCCTTTCCGCGGTACACTGCTTTCCGGCTCCCTTATGGGCAGATCCATCAGGGAGATTACAGATTCGCATTCGCTTGCCTGATCATCAACTATGGGAGGCTCTTTTCTAGGCTGGGCTACAGGTGGTATAATAACAGGGGTTTTTGGACTAGCCTGTCTATCCCCATAAAGAGGAACAACGGGACCAATAGTTACTGGAATTGTCAGAGCTTCAGGACTGGGATTTATCTGAGCTATGGTCTGAATGAGTTCATTTCGCTGTTTGATTAAGGCTTCCTTTTCTCGTTCCCTGTCAATTGATGCATCATGTAATACTTGTGGAACTAAAGGAGGATACAGATTCGGGGCAGTTGGGCCTGTCACACCTGATCTCTCATCACCGAACGGTCTATAATTTGGGACAGTAGGGTCAGGTCTACAAAATCCGTCTCTACTAGTTTGCCTATTGCCTATACCTGCTGTATCTGTTTCACTAGCACTTCTCCTTCTAGGATGTCTGAAAATGGTTTTTTCGAGCTCAAAGACCCTGACTCCTCATCATAAGGGGGTGGATTTTTCATAAATAAATCCTCCAAGTATTCATCTTCCGAATCACCCATAGCCATTAAGTGTCGGGTTTTCTCTGTCCTTTTTTCTCCTACATGCTCGTCTATAGGAAGTACTGGAAATAGTCCCTCAACCATCATATTCTGTCTCCACTGTTTCATCTTTTTCTCTTTGGTCTCTCACTGCATCTTTGGGTACCATTTACTTACTCCCTTATCCATTCTGGGTCTGTCTCGCTCTAGTGCCTCAATCTCCCATTCTTCTAAAGCCTCATATTGCGTCAACCTTGGTCTGGGATGTAAATCATTCATTCGGGTCCTCAAATTAAACAGAATTCTACTATTAAAAGTACCATCTAGGGGAAATGCTAAGATTCCATCTTCTTGGGTATACTTTGCCCAATTTTCCAGCCATACACAAGTATGATAACCTTTATCAAACATCATAAATGATGCAGGAGTATTAGGTGGTGGAATGATTACACCTTCTCTAGTTCTAATGGGCTTGTCTTTCTTGAAATAATTTTTGATTTTGTCAGCAAAAAACCTAAAAGTTGTGGATCAGGTAAGAATTCGGGATACCACATAGACTGCGTAACCAAAAGTTTTGTGGTCAACTACATCTTTTGTTTACAAATCCTCTTCCAATACTAGCGCGTCTTGTAACTGTTTCAACAACCAATCAACACTGTGATTGCAAATAATTTCGACCAAAGGGTGCGCAGCCTTTTCACGAGACATGGTCTCACGCTCCGGCACTCACCCCTCCTTTACAATACTAGCTTTGTTACACGCCCGCTGTTTCAACCAATACCAGCGCGGCACGGAGTGACGTCAGCGCAGCTTCGCGACCGACTCCCTCCTTCACAAGGTAACAAAAACTTTGAATTTTTCTTAAAGTGCAAGTGCTCGATTTAGTTTACAACGTATAACATTCGCCACTGTACTTGAGTGTCTAGACAGAAAGATTTGTTTTACTGCAAGCAAACTTCTTCTGTTTACTTTTCACACACTACGGATAGACCCTCCTGCCTACCCTTCACACAAGCATTAGAGAACCTGCTACTTCTTAGACTCATCCACTCTTTCCGGGATATATACTTAGTCCAAAAGTTTCACTAGCGAACTCCTTTGCTATCACTCAAGCTCCGATGAACCTACTACTCCTTCCTCGTGTGACCCTTACTAGGTAATATCACAACTGAAGTTTCAATAGTGAAGTCGTTGCTATCATTTATTCAACTACTCATTCAGAAAACCCTAATTAGCGCTTCCAGTTCTACCTAACCATGCACTAATTTTCCTTAATGTAAGTGACCTTACTGCAAGTAGATTCTCCTCACCACCCGCTATTCTGCCCCCGGGGATTTTCCAGACAACATATAACAATCACTAACAAATGGTTAATATAAAAACATCATATAGCAGCATTTCATAAAAACATTTTAAACATTTCATAATATTTCAAAACAATATTTTTCAGTCGATCGATCTCAGGGAGAAAAATTTTAGCAGCACATTTTTAATTTTCACAGTTTGTCAATAATTTGCCTATCTACCTGTCTCAATTATTCCTAACCATCCTCTGCTACCAGAAAATTACTGATAGAGCGCGCAGGTCACCCGATCCTTATTTTACCAAATATACACTACCGGGCCCATAACATGTTTATCACTATTTTCCATAAATCAGGTTACCTACACACCGCTATCAGTAATTCGGGTTTTCCCTTTTTATATATTCCCGTGTACCTGACTTACCAATCCTCGAGAACAGGTACCTATGATCACAATGGATCAGGAGCTAATAACTGAGATTCAAGCAGATAACACCAATACCATATACATTTATATTTTGTTTATACCATGTAATAACCACAAACGCAAGAAGTTTTAAAAGCTTTATCTGAATCATCAAAAAGTCTTCGTATGGCATGATAATGAAATTTACACAGATCAAAACATCTATGACCAAGATTAGAAATATAGTATAACTATGAATCAATGTGAGGATCATCTATCATTCAGAAAATATAAAGGAGATGGGGAAAAAGGGAACACGCTAATTTGATCTAACAGATTTTTATTACATCACTAAAGGTTGGGTAAGAACAAGGGAACAAACTACTAAATGCTAATTGGAATATACTGAAAGATTTAGAAAAATACGATACTTTAGAATGCATTCAATTTCTATAGGGAGGGTAACAGTGGAACATACTAAATATGCAAAACAGTTCAGGGTTTGAGTAAGGGTAAGGAGGAGATAAGGAACATGCTAAATAATACTATCATAAGAGTTCAAATGTCAGAGATAAATCACATAGGCAAGATTGCTTTATTAGGAAAAATAGGAGAGAAAGATATAGATAGACAAACACCCACCTATATATATATTTACCTAGGACAGAATGAGGACTAACCCTGGCCACGGGTTAGTTGGGAAGGGCGGGAAAGGACCCTCAAGGATTTGGAATGCCAGTAGGCGAGCAGGTACAGCTCATGGACAGTCAGGACTGGATCACCCCAGGATATGGATCAGGACTGGCTCATCTGAGGGTACGACCAACACCTGCAGCTTCGGATGCAACGCCTGCGCTACGCCCTCTCTGCAAGGAATCTGCCAATAACCCCGATTGGGTTCTCGAATCTCCCAGCAAAGTGCTTCGCCAGCACTAAAGGTTTCTCCACTCCAGACTAAGTTTGTGGAAATTACCGACAGAGTGCTCCGCAGCTCTCTGTATTAATCACCTATAGAGTTCGTAGGGTCAGTGACAGGTCAGCTACTTGGACAAGTCGGACAATTTCTCTAGCTAAACCTAGGTCAGTTATACTGTTTTCGGGTCGATGTAGCACCCACAAATGTTGCAAGTGAAAGGATCCCCAACTTCGGATTGGACAAGAGAGGCGGTTAGGTCATGACACCACCTATAATTTGAACTTTCCTAGAATTAATATTCAGTTTTTGAACCCACCCCTTACATTCCAGTTCCCATGGCATAGAAATTCAGAATACAATGAGGCATACAAATTTATCGCAATATGTAACAATTTCAGGTACAGTCGAAGTCTTCTCCTGGAGCAGGGGTAAAGTTCCCAGGAGCATCTTAGCTTCGGCAGCCAGCTGGCTAAGTTCCACTACTGCGTGATTCCTTTCTCCTTTATCACGTGGTTAGTACTATACGAGCTTCAAAGATGGAGTGGCTCCCCGCTCCCAGGCCCATATTGCGCGATACATGAAAAGTAAGCGAAAACAATTTAGAAACACAGAAAAAATTGAAGTCACTGTACACCATGATTGGCTTCACTACACCCCTTACTTTATAATATCTATAGCATTAGGAGTTAAGCAAAATAAAACAGCTGAGCAAAAGCAGCGGTGGCAAGCAAAGAGCATGTTAGAACAAAGCGGCCATGTTTAGCAATACTGCGCATGAGCGAAAATTCCCTCCAAAACTACGAGTGCGTCACATCACATGGGTATGACCGACGCATGCGCAGACTGGAATCCCGCATAGCAGTAACCATATTAGCTGCAAGCGTAGTTAGGATCAGTAAACACATAGACAAGCGTCTCTGGGACACCCGCGTGTAGTGTAAAAGTGCAATATTAATAAACAAAACAAGTTGATGATCATGTTAACATTATGCGAGGTTCTTGAATTCAAGCAAGTCGCGTAATGTGCGAATCCTTGCTCCATCAGAGCGCCCACCCATCCTTGCTCTCTTAATAGCGGGAACATACACCAGGCTCGTCCCACATGATCTAAGTTGGCGTTTTGGGGAATAGAGAGTGAGTAGATCAGACAAATAGGATGGACCCGTCCCCTGAATAATACGGTGGCATAAGCACGGTGCCTTGAACAAGACTCTCTCCCTTATCTGCAGCCAGTGGAGGGAAGCCAGTGCGATCTTCGAAGAGGTCCTCCTCGGGAGCATAAGAACCAGATGAGCTGCTGCGTTCTGTATGCCTTAGAGTCTTTGCATGCATTTTGCTGTAGCACCCAGGTACATAATGTTACCATAGTCAAGGCGCGATATCACCAGGGCATGCACCATGGTCTTTCTGGCTGCAATAGGTAGCATATCCAAGGTTTTACGAAGGCCCCTCAGGACTCCGAAACAGGCACCTGCTACCCGCCTGGTATGGTACTCAAAGGAGAGCTTAGTGTCCAACCATACCCCCAGGTTCTTCACCTGAGCGCAGGGCGTGGGGTGGACACCAGACTGTGGGGATGCCGTGCCGATGACCACACTGACGGGGCTCGCCCCACCACAAGCACCTTGGTCTTATTGCGATTCAATTTGAGGCAGTTGTTAGCCATCCATAATGCCATCTCTTGCAAGCATGTCACGAAATTGGAGCCTGCCATATCCTGTGTCTGTGTCAGGGAAACCACCAGTTGTGTGTCATCGGCATAGGACACAACCCTAATCCCAAATCTGTCAGCAATCTCGGCTAATGGCGTTACATAGAGATTGAACAGGGTCGGGCTCAGGGCCTATCCCTGCGGCACCACCTGTTTCAATTTGATGACTTTGGAATAGTGGGAGCTCTGCTCACCTGAAAACTGGGCTCAGACAAAAAGGATTTCATACAGCTCAATGCCCTGCCAGACACACCTCCTTTCCTCAGACATTGCAACAGAGTGTGGTGAGCAACAGTGTCAATGGCGGCACTTAAATCCAACAGGATTAAGGTCGCCATCTGTCCAGCATCCACATATTGCCTGATGGTTTCCATGGCAAAAAGCAGGGCAGATTCCGTCGAGTGGGAGGCCCAAATCCAGACTGAGTGGGATGCAGGAGATTACATTCCCCAATGTGCGCCATAAGTTTCAAGTTTACCACTTTCTCTACAACCTTTGCGAAGTAAGGAAGTAAACAGATAGGACGCAAATTATCAAGTTGGTCTGGGCTAATGTGCTGTTTCTTAGGTAGCGGAAGGACCACTGCTTCCTCCCATCTTGCTGGCACTGAACATGTCCTGAATGATCCCTCCAAGAGGTGTCTGATATATGGCTCAAGAGTTACCATGCTCCCTCTGAGCACTTTAGGGGAGGCAGGGTCTATAGGAGAGCCCAACCTAACACTAATACAGATTTTTGTTAGCAGCTCTGGAGGGGGAACGGTAAAGCTATCGATACATTCACTCTCCGAGCGTACCCCACTGCCCCAGTTATTTCCTGGTAGTATGATGCCTTAGCCCTTCTAATGAGCCCATGATAGCTCTTCAACATCGCTTTATACTCCCTCTTCCCCTGGTCCACAAAGTCTTTCCTCCACCGCCTTTCCAGGCATTTACAGTCTGCTTTAGCCATTTTCAAGGCGGCATTAAACCAAGGAGCAGATTTTTGTACTCTTCCCAGTATTTTTTGTGACCAGGTGGTGGTGCTATCCAGTGCCTCCATAATACGCCTGTCCAAGTTTGCACGTGCGTTTTCTGCAGCTATGCCCCCTGGTAGCCCACCCTGAGAGAGGGCACTGTTAAACTTTTCCTGAGAGAAGCCAGCCCATTTTCGGCATGCTATTTCCCTCTTAAATTTCAACTGTACCTTTAGCCCCAGCAGCATCAATGCAAAATGGAAAAGGAAGTGGTCTGACCATAAAACAACTATGTCCTCCCAGTTCGTGAAAATGGGTCAAGCAAATGGCCCAGCTGATGGGTAGGGAAGTCAGATTTTAACATGAGTTGCAAAGTAGCTAATTCCTGACATAAATCGCCAGCCCCCACACTCCTTGCATCATCAAAATGCAGATTGAAATCACCAAGCACTAAGAATTTTTCATATCGCAATGCTGGTTAAGTAAGACTTTCTATCAGGCTAGGAGAGAAGTGTGTGGAGAGTCCAGGGGTCTGTAGACCATGAGTCCTTTCAAGATGTAGTTCATAGCCACCCTGATCGTAAAAAGACCAGCCTCGCTATCAGCAATAGCGACCGGCTCGAGGGAGCATTGGATGGTGTGTTTAACTATGATCGCCACCCCACATCCTCTACCGGAGCGTCTATCTATCCTGGTGATCGCGTAACCACTGGGTAGTGCCTCAAGGATCTCTGGTGCAGAGTCCTCATCCAGCCAAGTCTCAGAGAGGAACATCACGTCTACCTGACCATCTAAGAGCTGAACGTAGATCTCCAATCTATGCTTCCTGAGTGATCTACAGTTCAGCAGGCAACAGTTCAGAAGTGAGCTCGCCTCCTTCACCTCCCTCCCAAAACTAAGCCTAAACTGGCAATGCATGCAGATTTGATTATAGAAGCTCTGTCATGGCTTGAAAGTCTTTATGTCCTTTTCAAGAAATCCAAAGGAGTGTCATAAAACTACTTACATCACATTGGTGATATCTACCTACTATTCGGTTATCATGCACATATCCTCCTTTCTCAAACACCTTTTCAAAGTACTCATGACTCCCTTCTGTTTATCAGTATATTTTTTTTGTTGTTGTCCTTCCCTCTCTCTCCAAGCTTCTAAATGAACCCGATTTATATCGCAATCCATCCCACACGACCTGCATGCTCTTTGTCAACAGGGTCGGATTGGAACAAAAAATAGACTCAGACACATTTTTTTTTAAACGTCAGTAAAAACTCCCCCCCCCCCCCCACCTCCCCCCCACGGACACAAAACCAGCTTACAAATAGATGCTGCTCTTCATTAATTCAAAGGTTTATTTTATTTTTCAAAGAAAACTGAGGAGAAATGGCACGGGAAGGTGAAGCCTGATCCTTGGAAGGCCCTCAAAGAATATCTCCCAAGGGTGGGACCAAGCAGCAACAAAATGTCTGCAAAAAGAGCATGGCACCCAGGAAGAAGGGGGCAGGCATTTGACCTGCGGGTTTGAACCCACCAATCAACCAAGGGGCTTGCTATGGGCAAAGGGTGATGAGGAAAGGGGCAAGGTCAAGAAGGTCATATCATGACCACCTGATGTTGGAGAAGGTCACCACCGGAGGGGCCTTGAGCCAGCTACAAGGAGCGTGAACAAGCGGACTAAGCTGCAGGATTAGGGCTCCAGTGTCGCCAGAGGCATCGTCAGAGCCCAGTGCTGACAAAGATTTAATAACAGCAGGCAGCAAGAAAAAAAAAGCGAAAAGTTGAGGATCGGCGTGTGGTGTGAGGTGGTGAGCCGTGGGCATGCGCTAAGGCCAGCAAAGAAGCAGGAGGACCAAGGGCCCCATGGTGGTGACAGCAGAAGGTACAGAAATCCCCTCCGCCACCCTGTGAGGCACCACAGTTCGCTTACCGCCTACCATGAGGCTTCCTCCTCTGAAGCATGCGACAACTGAGGAGAAAGGGATCAAGACATTTCATAAGATACTAGAAGCTGTGCTGCATGCTAAAAAGCATCAACACACAGTGTTGAATGTTAATGCAGACAGGCTGTTATTAACACAGGAACATACCTTTCCCATGTGTCTGCAAATGACTTGTTTATGGGTACATACAGACCTGACAACCTTTAAAGTGTTTCCACCTTGTGAAAGGAGGATGAGGGAGGTACCCTTGAAAGGGTGGGGCCAAAGAGGCAGCTAGGGGCATTGGGCCCATACCTGCCCTACAAGTCATAGAGGTTCTCTTCTGGGACAAGCAAAGAAGAGGGCATGGAGTCTAGAGCCCAGGACCTTACATGCTCAGTCGTTACTGCCCCCTAGTGGCACAACCTGACCCACACTTTGGAGGGGCTTAACTTTTGAGTGGTTGGAGGCAGAGTCATCATCAAAGTTGGAGTCACAATTACTGTTAGGGTCTCCCTTCACTGATAAATCTTTGTTTAGGAATTGTCCCTTTCCATAGAGTCATCCCCAGACTTTTTGCCTTTTGCCTCCTATTTTTCTGACACTGTTTTCGTTGACTATAGGATTCTGGGCACTTTACCACTGCTAATCAGTACATATGCTCTCTGTTTAAATTGTGACAATGAATGGTTATCTATTATTGGCATATTTTATTTACTGGTAAGCGCATAGTAAAGTGCATGTTGTGTGCCAAGGCCTGCAAATTAAATGCTACTAGTGGGCTTGCTGCACTGGTTGTGCCACCCACATGAGTAGCCCTGTAAATTTGTCTCAGACCTACCACTGTAATGTCTGCACGTGCAGTGATAAACTACCATGTTGCCCTGGAAAGGGCACCCACTTCCCAGGCCCAAACCTGCACTTTCCTTATATGTAAGACACCTCTAAGGTAGGCCCAAGGTACCCCCAAGGGCAGGGTGCAGTGCATGTGAGAAGTAGGACATGTAATGGTGTGTGTGACACGTCATGATAGTGAAAAACTGTGTATTTCGTTTTTCACTGTTGAAAGGCCATATGTCCCATAGGCTTATCATTGGGGCTGCACAGTTACATTTTTACATGTGTAACTTTCAAAAGGGGCAAGATAGAAAAATGACGTTTAGGCTCTCTGAACTCAGAATGTATTAACACACCTTTTAGTACAGGGTGTTTTTAAATTCTGTGTTGGAAAATGGCACTTTTAGAATGTGGACATTTTCTTACTTTACCATTCTTTGTGCCTCTGGCTGTTTGTGTAATCAGCATCTGGTAATTGAGTGACAGGAGCTGGGATGTGCATTCACTCTAGACAGTCACTGGGGGGGGTTGAGGTGTGCCCTGCCTTGTCTGGGTGACTCATCGCAGGGCTTAATAGACTTGATCTGCATTTACAGTGGTGGGAGGATTTTGCTTGCACCTGAATAGTCTGTGTCTTCTCTTTCACAATGCCCACTCCGACCCCTGTGGTCATGTTGCACCAGGGAAGACAAAACTAGTTTGGACTGGTTTCAGTGACCCTTACAGTAAAGAGAACAATGACAAAATGGGATGTAAGTATTACACCTAAAACCACAGGACTTTAGATTATTCCCAGGAACAACGCAAACCTGCCAAGAAGAATAGAGGAAGGACTGTGTGAGGAGAGCTGCTTTTTTTCTGAGTGAGGGGTGGGACGGCCTGCAGTTGTTGCTTCTGCCTGTGGTGGTGGAAAAGACTGACTCTTTTTGACCTGGTGTGATAACCTGCTTGGGAAGGAAATCTCTAAGGGCTTGTGTGTGCTTGCCGCCTGTTGGAAGTCTCAGGGAGATAAAAGACTTCAGGAAAACATCCTTGCTGGATCTAAAGGGAAACCTGCCTGAAGTAAGAGCGGCAGAGCTGTGTGAGGAACACTTCCCCTGATATATGTGGGGTGGGACGGCCTGCAGATGCTGGCTCTGTTGGAGAAGGAAAAGGACCGAACTGTGCTTCTACCTTTTTGTTTTGAAAAAAGGTGAAAGCGTGTAAGGAGAGCTTTATTTTTGCAGAGTGCATGAGAAAGCGCTGCTACTCTGTGGCCCGAGGTTAATGGAGTGTACTCACATTTAGGCCCTGAAGAAGTGCTGTGCACAGGTGAAATGAGCATGGGCTGCGAATGTTCCTCCTCATGCCCACAGAGCTGTGATGCTGCATATTGTGTTCATGGCCATGGTGCGACCCTGAAGACCTGCAGCTCCCGGATCGCCAGACCATCTTTCGGATGCAGGTGGGCTGCACCAGCAGGACGGGCTCTGCCTAGACGGTCACCACTGCAACCAGGAAGAATGCCCCGGAGTTGTGTCCCCAGTAAATCCTCAAGGATGAGGGACTGCTGAGCGGCAAGGATACTACTGCATCCCAGCCTTGCCTGAGTTGAGGTTTCTTTCCTCAGCATTGGTCCTTTGTGCGAGGCCCACCCAAGATCCTGAGCGTTTTCTGGGGAGAATGACTACCATTAGCTGTCAGAGGGTGCAGGCAGCACAAGGTCTTGAAGGCAGGTCTCCCCACCAACATGGGCAGTGCGAGTGCCTTCCCCTTTGTTGTCCACGTACCTTAGAGCGAGTATTTGGCGGTGATCGTATGATGAGTCAAAGGCCCACATGGGCCTCGGAGCCCATCGCTGGAGCCATCATTACCGTATAAAGTCTAAAAAGCGCGCAGGAGGGCAAGCACATGGTTCTTGTGATTTGTTCTTTGTCCCAATTGTAAATTTGAGAGACGTCTGCGATTTCTGCGCAATAAGAGTTGGGGATTCATGCATGATCGAACTACTGCAATTCAGGCCCTAATGTTATGATGTAGGCCTTTTTCTGGCCAGGGTACCAAGTAACATGTTCATGAACTGCATAAAATATACAACGAGGGTCAGAGGTGTTATTTACATGATGTTATAAGATGTGCAATCTACAAGTAGCTTTTGTCTTGCACTGACTGTGATGTTATGCCTAATGTTTTCCTAATGTTTACAATACCTTATTGCACTACCTATGCCGTTGTGACAATAGCCTCATGGTGAAGTGATTTATGATTATGTCTAATGTGCTTTACCTACTTCAGAGTGATTTATGCTTTATGTAATGTCTATGACAACTGCCGTGTGGGCACAAATTACTTATAGGATGTTACGACCCTAGCCTGGTTGGCAAATCAATTATTGACTTATATGATTATGGTCTAATATGTGTTTGATGTATAATACAAAGGATATTTTTATATATTCTTGTTTGGAGTTTTTTTGTGGTGAGCCTAGTGTGTCACTGGTGTGTGTGTGTGTGTGTGTGTGTGGCGCAAACGCTTTACACATTGCTTCTGTGATAAGCCAGACTGCTCTTCAAAGCTACCAAGGGGGTGAACAGGGGTTATCCTAGGTGTGTAACTCCCTTACCCTAACTAGACTAGTGGGTTCTACCTGGCTTAGGTGCATACCCTAGCTAACCATAAACCCCATTTCTAAAAGTTTGATTTTAATTCCAACTTTAATGCAAGATTGTGTGCTTCATTTGGTGGGACAATCAATAGCAACTGTGCTTCATACAAATATTGAGGGTAGTTGAATAGGGCTTAAAGATGTTTTCAAGATATTTGCTATAAATCACCTTCCTCCAACCCCCTCCCAGATGCTTTTGAAAAGTAGAGGCCAGTAATGTAGTGTAGTGAGGGTGGTGGATTCATTGTCAACATTGCTAAAAGTTAGCACAAACTTGGCTGCCATGCTGCTGCTTTTGCACACTTTCCTACATGACTTTGTTTTCACAAAACTCTGCATGTGCCTGTTCACATGAGAACCGTCTGCTTTTTGCGTTCCTTGCAGTTCTCTGTGGTTTTCATCTGCACATGATGTACAAGGTCGAACAACAATGTCCCTTGTTATTCTGCTCTCATCAGTCCCCCGCATTTAGAAATAACACAAAACCCAGCTGCACTACTGAAGATCGAGTCCTTTTAATATTGCATGCATGCATGTTAGAGACACTTGGGGAAAACATTTCCAGAAATAAGAGCTGTGCTTGTCTGAAGATGTAAACCTTTCCATCTAGACTTGAAAGTATGGGGTCCCCCTGACATAGCCCAGAGGTCTTCCATTTTCATAATAAACAAGTTCCTAGCACGGGGATGGTGGCAAAGCACAGTAGGCCATTTTTCCACTAGCTTTAGAAAATGATATCCCCATTCATATTCTATGGAAATGTAACAATGCTGACTATATTGTGTTTATGCATCATGCTGATAGTTCTGGCACTTGTACTGCATTTTAGAGCACGTTAGTTAAAATAAACATTTTAAACTATAGAGTGTCTCTGATTACTCATGTTGTGGACAAGTATGAGTGAGTGAGCGAAAGAGTGCTCTTGCTCCTGCGATTCCTGAGAGAGTCGGAGTGACATGTTCTGAGTTGTCTACTCATTGGTAGCTTTGCTGTAGTACGAGAATGAATGAAACACTATAGCTAGTCATATTGGGATTTTGGGCACTAAGGTGGGTAGTTGGTACACCACTATACACAGAGGTCCTGGTTTCATATGCATAGTTCTGTATATTTGCAAAATCCCTGCAACATGGCACCACCAATGTTTTTGGTATGATTCTTATCTGGGAGACGCTTGAGTAGTGCTTGTCCACAATGCCCTCACTTCTGTTTCCAGAGGCAGCTGTGACGGTGTGATCTCCTATGTTGATGTTTTCATAGGTTCTTTCAGGCTTGATATTATTAAAAGGAGTTTACTCTTAATTTTTAACCCTTTTTTGTGCTGCCGCTCATTAGATTGTTACTCGTCCTTTGCCTTCATGGCTGATATAGATATTGCAGCACATAGCCGTGGAGCCCTCGTCGACATTTGAACGCAATGTAGTGCCAGACTGGGTGTTGATCTTATCTTTCTGGCAGAAGCTGATCCACCTCAACACTTTGAAGTATTTTACTCTTGGGTCACTTCTCCGGCAGTGAATGGAGACAATGGTTTGTTCCATCAATACACTGCCTCTGCCCTTCCTAATGTTTATCAGCCTTATAGAACTCTTGAAGTTCCGCTAACAGCATGGCAACACTAAATTTGGTTTAATGGCGACCTCTCTCACCCAGTGATTCTGATCTGTTTAGGCCCTTTATCTATTGATGAGGCAACTTGGCCCGTTTTGGGTAGGTGGATACACCCTCATCCACGTTATCTGACAGTTGTAGTAGCGGAACTCCGCGTGATGCACACCTCTTTGATATGGGTGCATTGAGCTGTTGTATGATTCATCATGCGCAACATTCAGGTGGGACCACCTGGAGTTGCAGTGCAACCAGCTGGACCTGGCGGTGTGACTATCAGTCGGGTCATGGTTAATTCAGTAATGGGCGAGCGTTCTCAGAATGAGGATGATTTACCTTATTGGCTTGCTGAAAAATTTGACCAGCTGGAAGCGGTATTCCCGAATACTTCTCCTGTGGAGAAACAAAGGAGTTTGACTATTAGTTTTCAGAAAGACTTATTCCACGAGTTGTCCGATTGTAACAATTGGGGTGAGGTGTTCGCAGCAGTATATGCGAAGTGTTTCAGCACACCTTCATTGACCGTACTCTCCTCTGTGAATAAGCGTGTTCAAGATGAGCACTGCCCTGAAGTGGCAGTTGAGTTGGGGATGAGGTTAGTGGGAGTTTTTGACGTAGTTGTTGATCTTATCCTTGCAAACGTGAAGGGAGGATGCAGTGAACTTTCTAGTAGCTAATGCTGGCTCTTGTCCCAGCGGGTGAGAAGGCATGCGAATTGCCAAAAATTATTGCACAGGCTTATAAAACCATTGGCTGCAATAGTTTGGGAGTATAGCCTTTTGCTAAAATACCTCCTAAAAACGCAAACACAACAGAAGTCTCAGCATGATAAAGACGAGCGTCCAATCTTTTCTAAAAAGAATTAGAGAACTAAGAAACTGGGAAAGCAACAACAGAAACAAGGGTCACGTGCTGCTCTCCAGCACCCAAGTCTTCTGAGCGCAATTATGATTTGCGCGACTCCACGAGAATTTGGTCTCCTGACAGGTTTCAGGTTCCTGATCAGCATTCTCCTCGTTCTTTGCAGGACACATCAGGCTCATAAGCCAGTGGTGGAGAACACCATGATAGCGGCAGAGGTTGGGGTGCACCAAAAGGACGTGAGCAGCCTTGTCAGACTGAAGGAAAGGGAAAACAAGACAAATTTCATCATCAGCGCCCTTAGTTTCAGAAAAAGAGAGTTGCAGCTTTAACAGCTTGATATGCCATCAACGGTGAGAAACCGGCTCCTGAATTTAACATGGGCTGTGACTCTGCTCGACAGAGCAGCGGAAGTTACCATAGAGCGGCAGGCACTGCGTCCATTTCTGGGTGCTACAGCGACTGAAACTTATATTACAGTTGAAACAGCTAACACTCGAGTGGTTCCCCCTGACAGACTATATGATATAGTTCTTCTAATTGAAGGTGACATTCAACGTGTCATTAAAGGAATTTTTGGGGAGAATCTATCATCTTCTTATGACATTTTGTTGGCGGAGGCAGATTGGCCCCCATATTTTGTTTTGAATGCTCAGAAAGGGGAGGAGGTGATACTTCTGAGATTTTTCACGTAACGTCCCCCAGGAGCATGCAGAGGCTTTTGCAGAAGAATGGGCTTTGGTGCTTGCACCAGCACTGCACTTCACTCATGTGGGCTGGGATAAAGATTCTCCACCCCATGAGATACCATTGCGGTCTATGCCACTCCCTCTCCCTAATATCCCCTTCGACTGGAAGGAAAAGGTCTAATTTCTTAGATTCTAATGCAGTTAGAGTATCAGGGCGTGATTGAGACATGTGTGTCACTGATGAATAACCTTCTTTTTACTGTTTTAAACCCAATGGGTCGTCGTACCGCATAGTTTTATATTACCGGCATTTAAACTCTAATTGTTGCACTTTTGCGGAACAACATACCCATAGTTCTGCTCTTGTAGACAGTCTTGTTCATAAAACAACCCTAGACATTTCCAACGGCTTCTTCAGTCACAATCTGTCCCCTGTATGCAGTCAATGGACAGCATTCACAGCCGGCGGAAAACAATACCAATTTTGGTGATTAGCAATGGGTAACCAAAACAGCCCCAGGGATTTCGCCGCCCGTGTTGTCTCTTTGTGAGACATCATAGACCCAGATGCGTACCCCTACGTTGATGATATTTATCCTAAAGACGAGTTATGGACGCATCTTTGCCAAGTCGACCACATATTTGTTTTGTTTGCAGACTACGGTTACAAATGTAACTTTGCTAAATCACACATTGCAGAGTACACAGTGCTTTTTATGAGCTCAATAATGAAGGTAGAAACTTGGTGCCTCACTTCCTGGAGAAATGCGCACATTTGCGGCCTCCAACAACCCTGAAAAAACTTCAATCTTTGCTGGGGTTTTTAAACTTTGGGCATTCTTATATTCCTGAATACGCCCAGTGTATCAAGCCTCTTTATGCCTTGATACAACCTACATTTTCAAAAGCCTGCTGGCTTTCCTGAACATTCAGATATGTTGCAATCTTTGCAGTCTGATCTTCTTGTTAATACGTGATAACTACACAAACCTGGTGATAGGAATAGTGCCAGGCGCATTGGGTTTCACTATCTTGATGTTTAATGAAGGTGATACATTCCTACTGCTTACAAATCACATTTATACACTTCTGCTGAGTTGCGGTTTTCCACTGTTGAAAAAGTCTTGACAGCTGTACAGATGGCGATCCTGAAGGAACGCGCACTGGCACAGGAGAAATGCATTTTGGTGGTAACACCATACCCTGCACTTGAGGCAGTGACAAAGTGTACCAAACTCTAAGGCATTGCATCCCCGTTGAATACAATGGGCAACTTCTTTGACGTCTCCGGATGTCACTTTTTTTTTGACTCTTCTCTTCAGACTCAGGTGTTCCTGCAGTATGAATTTGTTCATCCTCCTCCTCTGTCTATGCGCCCGCTTGAGGAGTACGACTGTATCATTTACACCGATGGTTCAGCACAGCTGGCCACCGGGTCTAAGAATGCTTATTCGGCAGCCTGTGCTATTGTGGCAGGTACCATGGGGAACGGTGAGTTCAAGTCCAGTGTTGTTCAAACGCAGGCGCTAGGTGACAGTACCGCCCAATTTACTGAGCTGTGCGCTTTCGTGCTTGCTCTTGAGTTTGCTGATCCTAATGTGACTACTCTCATTGTAAGTGATTCTTATAACAGGGTTCAGTATTTCAATGACAACTTATTCTTTTGGTCTCAGAATGACTATCATGATTCCAAAGGCAGCGCAATTAAGCATAAAATGCTTTTGGTTCGAGGGGCAGATCTTAAACAACGTCTGCCACTCACACATGTTATACATACTCTTAGCCACCAGCGTGTGGGAGCGGACTCTGTCAGTAACAGTTTGGCTGATGAAGCAGCCAAATCAGCAGTAGCCATGTGTTTAGTTGCAGCCCTTACAAGATCATGACTAAGATAGATAATGACATTTTGGCAGCTATTGCTGCTACTGAGAAGGGTAGTAATTACCCACAAGGGTTCCCTTCAAAATACTCCTATCATTTAAGTCCCGACAAGGTTCCGTATGTAAGAATTAATGACTTTGGGGATCGACTGATTCCCAAAGCGGGCTGCAGCTGCGCACGAAGTCTTGGCTTTGGCCCATGCTGGCGTGTCTGCGACAGTTTTTATCTTGTAGCAACGTTACTGGTGGCATGGTTTATATAAACAGACTCATAATTATGTACTATCTTGTGACATTTGTCAGCAGATTAAACCTTCTACAGTTACACGTCCACCACAAACACAGCTATGCATTTCTAATAATTCTTTTGGCTGTGTATATCTTGATCACTGCGGTCCATTTTCTTCAGATACTGCTTATAAATACATTTTAGTTGCAGTTGATTCATGTTCACATTTCATTTGGGGTTGGCCACAATGCAGTGCTGACACTCGAAATGTCATCAGAGATTTATGTGTCTTTGTGGGAATTTTTACCAGTGGCACCTTCCATTCTGAGCAAGGTCCAGAGTTCGCCTCTAAGGCGTACAAGGACGTGATGAAGTCTTTGGGGTTGCTGGTGCAGTTTTTGTCTCTATACAGGCCTGAGGGCAGCTCAATTATGGAGCAAATGAACCGTGACTTAAAGCAATCCTTGACAGCTAGAGTCTTAGGTACTGGCAGAAACTGATTCGCCCACTTGTATAGCGTGCAACGTGCACTTAATAATCTCCCTAGAAGATCTCTGGGTGGGTGGACCCAATACAAAATGTTCTTTGGCATAAAAATGTTTGTGCCAGACCTTGATGGGCTAGACATGGCGGCGGATGCCGCAACCTTTGACGTAGATAATTATTCTAATATGTTACAGAACTTACAAGAGACCCGTGACAGTCTTGCTACTGAACATTTATTCTCTGCCACTGATGCAGCACTGCAGATTCCGGTGGCCAGCTGGCTACCCAAATTTGAACTGGACTGAGAGAAGGTGGAGAACAAAAAGGAGTTTGGCCCCTCTTATCGTGCACCGGTTCCAGTGCTTGGCATGAAGGGTATTCATACAGTCATTTTACCACCGCTGCCTGGTCGCAAAGATACATCTCAGTGGACAATGTCAAGCTACAACATCTGGCCAATTCTGAATAGTATAACACCTGCTGTATCATATCCAGCAATTTCAAGGAATCCAGTGATTGGTGCATCTGCAAATGCGCAAATTGACACTGTCATCGAGATGCACTCTAATACTGATCACTTGCTAGTCCCGCCAGCTTCCCCCTGTAACTTGAAAACTGAATATGCTTATATCACAAGCGAGTCGTTGCCTGGTTTGCAAACAACTACACTCAACCGGTCAAATTTTTCTTTTGACTCAACTTCCTCCTCATCATTTGGCCCTACAAGGTTCAGTATTTTTATCTCCTGGTTTAAACAGACTTATTTGCTCCATTCTTGGACATACATTTGGTTGGTGCTTATCCTGATTTTTCTGTTCATGTCCATTGGGTTTGTGACAGTTTTTTCTTACTCATTAATGGTCACTACTTGCCAGAACGCACTGCTGTTAAGTTGGTTCATGGAACTTTGGCTCTGCACTCGTCCTCTCACATCATGAAACAAGACCAGACTCTTGTTAACATTTCCGCCTTTGCAGTCGCTGATGCCATCATCTGGGATGCAGTGGATTTCCAAATTCATGGCCCAACAGAGTTAATCAATGTACCAAATGTACTTTGTGTTTCAATGGGAGATGTAGTGAACTAGAACATACGTTCAGATGATTGGGATGTGCAGGCAATACAATCTTTGTTTTCTAATTTGAAATATTATGCTGCCTTTGAAGCTAAAAATGTGTATTTAAATAATTATGCTGATTAATCTTGTTACCAGCATTATGGACTCCAAAACCTGCATAAAGCTAATACATTTAGAAATGTTTTTAATTACACACAGTGGGAACATTGCCCAGCACCATTGGAAGGAAACTCAAAAACTCTGTTAAAGAAATCTTCATATTTTACAGATTTTTATAGGTCTAAACCAGAATCCTATTATTTTAGATTGAATACTTCATCTACCCCCAAGGTAATTTTGACCCACACAAAACTATTGTATTCCAATTCGTATATTACTAAATTGACAGTTGGTGACTATGAACACTGGAAGGCCACCATTGATTTAAAATATATGTGTTGCTCTAGGTCCTGGCAGGTTCGAGCCACTGAAGCTTTACATCACGCGTGCCTTATCCCAATGCAAATTCTATATTTAAATGACACAATTTACCAAACTATTTGTTTTGGTTTGGCAACTTCAAAAAAAATGAATGACCCTGCAGTTCCTTCTCTGGCTGCCTATCATAACTGGAGCTTTCAGACAAATTATTCCATTGAAGACCTGCAAGCTTTATTTCAAAATGATACATTAAATGTCTGTAGTTTAGATCCTGTGGGTGGCTTAATCTGGCAGACGTCTTCTGATGCCTGCCAATTACGTTTCCATAACACCGTCCCTGGTTACATACAGGATAAACCTGATCCACATTTTGCAAATACACATTCGGTTACCACGCATTATTTCGGTAAGTTATGTCAATAGTGGTTACAGCACTCAACACTATCGTCAGTAAAACAACATTCTTTTTTTATAAACCTTTGGATTGAGTTTTTCTGACGCAGACAGTGTACACATGCATTGACAACAACATTTGCAGTTTTCTGTCCATCAATTACATTAACCTGCCAGTATGGTGATCCATTGGGTGTATTGAGTGTTTGGGTGTGTGCTTACTGCCAAACGTGGCATAAGTGTATTTGTGTGTATTGAATCTGTTGTGGTGCTCTTGGTTGCTAAGTGGTCATCATAGAAACTCCGCCACCGTTGTGGGTAGAGTGCAAGTGTTATTTATATAGAACGAACTCGGGGGGTCAGCTAGGGGGGTAGGATCAGGAATGGTGTGCAGGGCTGCGACTTCTAGCGTTCTTAAGCAGTCTAGGCATCATCAGGGGTCGCTCCTTCAATGAGGCGTGTGTGGGCTGTGTGTGGGTGAGTGGAGGGACGTCCCTTCTGCAGGATTTGTGCTTGGGGCGTGGGGGTTGCGGGGATATCGTGGGTGTCCTATGTGCCTCTTTGAACTCGTGTAGGAGAGCTGCCCATTCCATGGAGATGGGATTGCGGCATGTTCCCCTCGTCTCCTCTAGTCTGATTGCTTCTACTTCTGCTGCGCCCCATTTTATGAATGCTCTTCACAATGCTTCGAGCCGGGGGCATGTAGGAGAGCGCCAGTGCATTGTGATGCTGCGTTTTGCTAAAAGCAGGACCAGCACTGCGAATTGTGTTTCTATCTTTTTCTGGCATTTCAATATTCCCAGAGCGCATGCCTCCCATGTATTTTGGTGTGTTAAACTGGTGATTGCTTGAATTGTAGCGTGCACTTTTGACCAGTAGGTCTGCAGCATGGGACATGCCCAGAGCATATGCACAAATGTAGTACTGGGCCGGCGGCAGTGGGGCCACTTGAATTGCACTGCAGGGTAAAAACAATGAAGTCGCGCAGGGGTGAGATACGTCCGATGTAGCATATTAAATTGTATATTTTTGAAGCGCCTGATGTAGTATGTTAACTTGTATATTTTTGAAATGCTGGTTGCCTGATACTTTTCAATGGTGTTCTAGGGCTGTGAGCCATTCTTTGTCATGGAGGATGCAGTCTTCCCATTTCTCTCGGAATTGTAAAAAAACAGAGTTTCTCTTGTAAATACCAAAGCTGCCCGGCACAAGACGCCTCTGATTCCCTTTAATAATAGTTACAAAAATAAAGAGGTGGGCGCTGGAAACTGGAAGGTAAGAACAAGTTTATTACTCCAGAGGAGAACACATCAACTCGGACACGCAGAATGTCTTTGGGAGGTGTTCTAACAACTTCTCCGCTGCTCAGTCTTTTATATAGTATACAGTGGGTTTATTGGTGGTCAAACATCCTAGGAATTCCTGCCTCCAGCAGGTTTCCACACAGACCCAGCAGCTGTCGTCCCCCCTCCCAAGTCTAACAGATTATCGATATCTTGCAGCTGGACATTCCAACAGGATCTAATGTGTGTGGGATCGGTCAGATCTGAGGGTTCGTGCTATTGATTAAATCAGACTTCTTTGTTAGTGCTACAAGTCCTGCAGTGTGGGGGCAATAAACTATGTCTGCAGTTGCCGGTTAGTGCCTGAGACCGGATTGAGCAGCCAGGCGCGGTCAGGGGGGTTATCAGGAGGCATTGCTCATGTGCAGAGGATGAAAGGACAAATGGGTTTAGGGCGGGAAGTGGCTCCGGGGCTTTGTCACGAGGACAAGGTTTTATAACCCCAGTATGTTTGGCCATGCTTAGTCAAGGTGCTCGGGGTGATTGCGAGTCAGGGTGAATCATAGGTGACTAGCCGTGAATGAAATGGCTTCGATATATAAAATGGTTGCTGCTTACACGCACACAAAGGCTCTGGTTAGGCAAGATGGCGCTGGCAATGTTTTGCGACCTTCACTTTGCTCTTAACAGTGGCTGTGGTGAACATAAATGAACGCCGCTTATGTATACCTTAAGTTTATCGATTTCCACAGTCCCCAGTTTTTATCATAAGTTAGTTCATTTCTGTTCATATCTTTTGTGATGATGTAAAGTTGACATAATTATTCAATGTAACAAATGGGGAGACAGTGCATACAAAATGACATTTGTTGTACCATACGTTTAGACCTGGAGACAATTCTTAGATGATGCAGTAAAATTCATTCTAATACAAAAATGATATCATACAAATTGTTCTGGTAGGATAAGGACCATTAAGTGCATTATTTGAAGTCTAGACTTCATGGGGATCCAAACTAATAAGCATGTTCAATAGGACAACTGGTGTTCTACAATTATCATGATGCACAGTTTACTCTATCTTCCGTATTTCTACGTTATTTATTCATACACATTAAAAGCAACCGATGTAAGGTTTCAAAGGAAAATCTTTTTCTTGTCCAATTGGGGCAAAATCTATACGAGGTGATTGGGAGAGAAATTCAACCTATTATAAGTGATGGTCAGGGAGTGATAATGTTCAAAAGGCTCTTCTTTCCAGTGTCTTTACAGCGAGCCATCACTGTTAGGCTCCCATTGTTCTTTTCTATCGTTGGCGCTGTTGAGCACCGGCGGTGGAGCTATGCGTCTAGCTCTGATCCAGATTCCGCATTGCAGGGCATGGTCGTTCTTGCTCTCGGACCACAGTTCTTTTTGCCCTGTTCCCTAACTAATCTATCATAGGTACCTTACCCGGAGTACCCACACCCTATTCTTGATCCGCAAAGTCCATCCCTACTAACCCTATTCTATCTTTGTGCTGTGTTTCTTCATCAAGTCAATTACAAAAACCCTATATGAAAAAGGGGGGGGGGTGTTTGGGGAGGTCAAGGGAAGAGTGGGTGGAGTGGGGTCAGATCTGAAATGGACCAAGGGGGGCAGAATTGTCATGCAAGTGAGCCACCAATTAGGCTCAATGAGCTGGGACTTCCGGCACAGGTGGATCAACAGGTTGGGGGCTTATGGACAGCCCTTCTTTCTTTCATTTTCCTTGTTGGGAACGGTGCCTCATCCAGCATCTCTTTGCTCTGCGGCTCCACCTTGGTCGTGGTCATATGTGTCCCATGATCTGCAGCCAGGCTGTACGTCGCGTCCGACCCCTCTCTTCCAAAGACTGTATGATATTTTCAATCTAGTAATACGTATAAAACAATTTTTAGAGAACTGGCAGGGGAAGACGTTTACGCAATTCAATTTCTCTCCCAACCCCAAGTAGCTGGGTAAACATTTATCGGTTACTCAAAAATGACGATAGCATGGATACTCTTAATCCTTACATTTGTGCACATTATTTACTCATGAACCACTACTGTTGTGCTGGTCTGCAAGCATTTCTATGAATTTCCACCATAATTTTTATCTTTGGTGTCCATTTCTTTTTACGTTCGTGATTGTGGCAAGAAATCTAATATCTATCAGTTATATAGTCTGTCAAATTTGAACCGGCTCCTCCGGCAGAGACTTGTCGTTATAAACTAAATCCTGTTGAGCTATATCTTCTTCAAGGTCTGCTAACTACAAAAAGTGTGATGTGCTATTATCATGGGCATACAGGTACCCTTCCTAGCTATTGTTTACCATAAAGTACATAGGCTAAGCATTGTTCCATCCTGTCAATGTTCCTTACTTTTAGCTAAACATTTTGACTTCAGTACCCATTCAGCAGGGCTTACTACAACATTCCTTTCACTTTAGTTCAAATCATTTTTTATGAATATTATTCTTTGTTTTTGCATTATCCTTTACAACCTAGCTACTTCATTAGTTAATGAAGGACTTGCGGTGTCCATACAACTTATATGTAGGGTGACCAGAGTCTTGAAGTCAAAACAACCGAGGACATTTCACAGAATTGGAAGAAGGACTACGATCTTACTTCAAGAGATGAGCGCGTTCCTTAGCAGAGTGTTGCAGAAGGGTCAGTAAGAACTTACATAAATTTCGATTTTTAAACCTGGTAGCTTGCTTGTTAATTAAATCTTTTCTTGAAACAACTGCTAACTCCTACCAATTTTACTCGATTTATCTTTAAAAACCAGGACATGAGCTATATTTCTTGAAATTTTTTGGGACAGATGGTACAAAACTCGGACCATTCTGGCAAAATGGGGACGTTTTGGTCACTCTACTTATGTGCAATGTGCATGGTAACATGAACAATGATGGTTGTGCCACTAAGGCACTAAAACAAAAGCCATTGACATATAGCTCCCTTTTAAGGGACAGATTAGGGGGCATCAGTCGTCTTACCATCCTTTCATTTTTAGCCAATTAAATTCCATCATTTTACAGAAAGGAGGGGTAGTAATATGGAAAAATATGGTATTTTGTCTCTGTCAATTTGTTCAAACACTGTTGTGTTTAAAGCCAATTAGACGTATACCGGTGAGGTACAGTGTTGTCATTTATTCAAAAGTGAGTTCACAGCATTCTGTGAATTGAACGGCTAAGGGTGAGTCCACCCAGTTGTCTTATGGAATGGCTCCCAGTATGGTCATTCCTGGACAGTGTAGGTAAGCTCACAGAGAGAGAGAGAGAGAGAGAGAGAGAGAGTGTGCACAACAATAGGCTATTCAGTACACGTACAACATAGAGAGAGAGAGTGTGTGTGCGTGTACAATAATAGGCTATTCAGCTCATGTACAACATAGAAAAGTACAGGACGATTTTCATATTAAACACAGAAGCCAAGGAAAAACATAAATGCATAGTTTACATACACACAAATACCAAATAGGACGCGTCAGTACATGCACCAAGTACAAAAACCGAAGACAAAACACAGAGTTATTTTGGACAAAAGGACTTTTTCATGCATGTCGCTCATCTCAAAATTTCATTTAATTTTACTCGGGGATCAGGCTCCTTCCTTCCCTCTTTCCTAACAGTCGATCATTTAAGCAGGCGACCTATTTTAAAAATATTTACACATTTTAGTTGGTCGGACACTAGCCCAGTCATACTGATACTCACGGTGGGGTCCCCCACGATCTAGCAACGACAGTCCAAGTTGAGGTAAAGAAGGGATGCCAGTCGGACGTGCAACAGTACAATTCTTATCTTTCTATGTGGATGGAAGAAGAAGGGGTAAATCTAAAACATGACAATATCCCTAACTTCTGGGTGGAGGACGATTTGGATGAACCCCAACCAGGGGGTACTCTTCACTTCTCTATTTGATCAGTACATAAATCAACTCACTGGTGCGCATTACTTTGGTCTAAACAGGATAGAAAGTGTTCCTAGAAAAGGTCACACACTTGGGATATCGGTTGGAGTCGGCTCGGTGTACTGCAATAATCCTTCAAGCCCCTGATGTAGGCTACCCTCCCATTCTACAGAGAGAGACTTGTTTCTAAGTAAGGAATGTGATTTATTTTAAAAAAATGCTATTCGTCTTTCGCATGTAGGCACCATGTTCAGGCCTATTTTTCTCATCCCATTGACTGCTCGATCAACACCTCAGTCATACAAAAAGCATTCTCATATCGACCCAGGCGCACATGACACATACGCATTCATACTATACAAATCATGACATATACGCATTCATACTATACAAATATTTCACGCCCCCAGAGATAGCCTCTGCATACAATGTACGATCTCACAGTACTAGCCTATTTCCGCAAAGAATACAGTGCGCTAGGCCTTCTCCATTCTTCAGCTGAAACTCCGATGTAACCTAAAGAAAAAAAAAGAGGGGGAGGGGGCAGCATTTAAAGCACATCAACGCGTGTTATAACAAAAATATTTTTACTTACCATGTATCTGACTTATTTCCTGGGATGCAGTCCTTGGCATCTCGGCATTGAAGCCCAGAAGAATTGTTAGTGCGGTAAAGATAACTAATGGTAGAACGCTCACTACATAGATTATTCGAGTGCGGTATTACAGACTGTAGTGTGGAGAAAAGGGGGTCAAGTGCCCAAGGTACTCAGTATAAGGCGAGGGGGGGTGATGGATCAGTGCTTTTACTTAAAGAAAACAATCTACAGTGGCCTGGGGCTGTTCCTATTGGCGAAGCAGGGAAACTATAGGAGGTGGCGAGTTTCATTGGGTGCATTCGGGTTTTCAACGGTATGCCTTTTTGCTACACGGTAAGACCACTAACAGACTTGTCTAATGTCTGCATGGAGATCAGTTTTGTGGGCGGGTGGAGGGCACAGCGCAGCTCTAGTTCGATAATGTTGGGACACAGCTGTGCCAGAAAATCACAGATTTGTAATTGCCAAGGCTGGCAGACCTGTTTCATGGGGTCCGTAAACACGGACTAGGCCATGCCTGAAATGTTTGTGTAAGGCATACCAATCTATAATACACAAAATAAACTGTGTCTTTCTAAAAACCGGCAATATGCATTTGTGTCTGACTGCTACAAAACAGTGCCTAGAAATGTTTTCCCATATATAATCTAAACAGATGACCGCTGCTTTAGAAAGTTATGAGAGGTTAAAACAGAGCATGACTTTCCTAAAAATGCTCATTCTAATCATATAACTTGTGCAAGGACATCAAACGCTAACATTTAAAATGAGCTTTCTTGTAATGTTTTTCGAACCCTGACATTGGCCATGTGGGAAAATATGTTTAGAGAAGATTTTTCTCTCCTTTTTACCTAATACGTTTATAACTCACTTCTGCCTAATGTTAGACTGGATGGCATTCTCCTGGTGAGGCTCAGGAGCGTTTGAAAAACTCCTCTGAAACATGTGGTGTGCAAAACAAAGATTACGATGTTTAGGACTCCAAGAACCAGAATGCACTTGGGGTTCATAGCTAACCAATTTCGGGCTAATGTACTTCCTTGGGAACCTTACAACTGTAATATAAACTGAAAAATTCCTAATGTGAATAAGGCGCGCTTTTGCTCCTCCGAGGGAGCTGCTAAGTAAAAGAGGTTCGATCTACTGTCCTCTTCATTGATATATCTAAATGTCAGGATCTTTACCAATTGCTTACATTGTAGGAGTGCAAAATAAAACAGATCTTGACTATTCTTTTGACGTTGTTTCTGCGTACTGTATCTTTTTAACTTTTTAGAATCGAGTTACTCATTTTACTGGCCATTTAAATTCGAGTTTCTTCTTTGCGTATTTGTTCCACAATGAGTCATACATTATTGGACAAATACCATACTTTTTATTCGACAAACGATTCAGGCTTAAACAACCATTTTCCAATAACTTCAGAAAAGACAGGCATGATGGATATCGGTCAAAACAAAGCTCTCAATTAATCCTAAATTTAAACAAGAAGTCTACATTACCTGTCCTTTACTATTTGCAAATAGTAAACATTGTTCAAAACTACCAATCAATCAATATTTACGTTGCTAATTCCATGTTTCTTGTGAAGGGCTATTCCTAGCACTTCCATTTTAGCGGGGTCGAAAGATCCCATCAGTGGCCTAATGATTTCTCGATTTTTCCTAGAGGGTTTTATGCCATAGTTTGCTACAGCCTACAGCGATTAATCCGTATTTCACATACATGTCCTTATTAGGGGTGCCCTCCGGTAGAGCCGGATGACTGACCTCTAACCTCTTCAGCGCGGCGCGAATTTTCGCGCTGTGCTGAAGATTCGAAAAACGGGTGTGGTCATGACGGAACGGTTCCGACATCAGCACAGCCCAACCGACGCTGATGACGGAACCGTTCCATCATAAGCATCGAAGGGGTTAATAAACGGTCCGGTCCAAAACAATCAAACAATTTTGAGAAGACAGGCATGACGTACAAGCGGTCAATATAAATATCTCAATAGGTCGTGGACAAAGGTCCGCACTACCTGCCCTTCGCTGCCTGCAAAGAGGGAATATTCCTATTCTATGTTGTTTGCAAGCAGGGAATGTCTCAATTACTACAAATAACCTCAAGAACGGAATACTAGTATTCGAGCAAACAATTTCAATACAATCAGACAATCAGTTTTGTCGTATATCACGACCTTACCTGGACCATATGGACAATTCTTCACCTTCCCCTTCCAGCGTCCTCTTACTCCAATTTTACCACGGCACTCCTGTGGGATCCCATTCAGGACCGCAGGTCACTCGAGAGAGGTCTGTTCGGAACCGGTGAAGTTCAGGTTGATCGGCAGCCCAGACAAGGGTCTTTTTTGGACAGGTGCACTCCAATCGTTTAGATGTTCACTCCGTCGTTAGGACATCTCTACCGGACCCACGTTCGCTGATGGGCCCCACTTTGGGCACCAATTGTAGAAAAACACCAAAGCTGCCCGGCGCAAGACGCCTCTGATTCCCTTTAATAAAAGTTACCAAAATAAAGAGGCAGGCGCTGGGACTGGAAGGCAAGAACAGGTTTATTACTCCAGAGGAGAACATATCAACTCGGACACACAGAATGTCTTTGGGAGGTGTTCTAACAACTTCTCCGCTGCTCAGTCTTTTATACAGTATACAGTTGGTTTATTGGTGGTCAAACATCCTAGGAATTCCTGCCTCCAGCAGGTTTCCACACAGACCCAGCAGCTGTCGTCCCCCCTCCCAAGTCTAACAGATGATCAATATATTGCAGCTGGACATTCCAACAGGATCTAAATGTGTGTGGGATCGGTCAGATCTGAGTGTTCGTGCTATTGATTAAATCAGACTTCTTTGTTAGTGCTGCAAGTCCTGCCGTGTGGGGGCAATAAACTATTCTGCATGGGTCGGTTAGTGCCTGAGACCGGATTGAGCAGCCTGGTGCGGTCAGGAGGGTTATCAGGAGGCCTTGCTCATGTGCAGAGGATGAAAGGACAAATGGGTTTAGGGCGGGAAGTGGCTCCGGGGCTTTGTCACGAGGACAATGTTTTATAACCCCAGTATGTTTGGTCATGCTTAGTCAGGGTGCTGGGGATGATTGCGAGGTGTGGGTGAATCATAGGTGACTAGCAGTGAATGAAATGGCTGTGATATCTAATGTGGTTGCTGCTTACACGCACACAAAGGCTCTGGTTAGGCAAGATGGCGCTGGCAATGTTTTGCGACCTTCACTTTGCTCTTAACAGTGGCTGTGGTGAACATAAATGAACGCCGCTTATGTATACCTAAAGTTTATTGATTTCCACAGAGCTGCTTGAGCTGCGTGGCCGTGAGTGTTATGATGGATATGTATATCGATGTAAGTAGGTGCCGTCCCGTGCCCATGTTTAATATTGTGTGTAAAGTGGGGTGTGTCTGTGGTTCTCTGCCTGTCAGGGTCCACGTTTTCCTACATTCGGAGATGAGCTGCCTGTGTAGGAGGAATTGTCCTGAGGTAGCCCGCTCCACTCCGTCAGACTCTCAAAGGAGGCTAGTTGGCCCTCTGTGAACAATTACTCTACTTCTGTTAGTGTATATTCTGTCCAAACCTGTATGCCCCAGGAAGTGTAATGTTACGTCCCTTGGGGACACCTGCCAGGGGTAATATGGGGGAATATAACGGCGTGGTATGGGAGAGGCAGTTGAGTCTAAGCATGCTGGATCTCGCTACTCTCTCTTCAAGAGGGGATGGGCTGGATTCGGTTTTGTGCCCAGGAGCAGGAGTCTGTGTATCATAGGGATCGTGAGGGGTCCCAACTGCGTGTCTGTCTCTTCTAATTGACGTCCCGCTGTCCGACGAGATAACCATTGTAATTGCAATGCGAGGAAATAGGCTTCGAAGGATGGGGCACCCCAACCGCCCGATCACGCAGGAGTTGCAGAGTTAGGTTAGGTTAGGCTGATTTATAAAGCGCAACAACTGCCCCAGCAAAGGGGCGTCCCGGCGCTAAAGCAAAGAGGCAACTAACAGCAAAGATTCCATCAAAACAAGCAGAAGAAAAAGCCCGAGAGACTACCGCATCTAGAGGGCTGGGAAAAGATACATTTTCAGGGCCCTCCGAATGTCAGGTAGTTGTCCATACTCCGGATATAGACAGCCTGGGCATTCCACAGCTTAGCTGCTAGAATGGGAAAAGAGAGTCCACCGGCGCGGGCCCTCTTAACCCGAGGAACAACTGCAGGATGATGACCTGCTAAACGAGGTCGACGGGAAGGGGCGTAGGCCGAGAGCAAGTCAGCCTGAATGCCAGGAGCTGGGGAATTCAAGATCCTAAACGCGAAACAGAGAGACTTAAACACCACCTGTTTTGCCACTGGCAGCCAGTGAAGCTGATGAATGGCAGTGGAGGTGGAGCAGCGACAGCCACATTCTGGACTCTCTGCAGTCTCACAACTTCTGTCTTGTTTGCCCCCAGATATAACGATCTGGCATAGTCCTATCTTGACAGCACGGATGCCTGGAACATCATCTGTCAGATGGAAGGGTCAAAGAAACCGAGCAGGGTTTTAAGCTCTCACAGAATGATGAAACATGTCGCTGCTACCTTCTTGGTCTGGGTTTAAAAACTCAAGGCCGAGTCCACCCAGACCCCAAGGTTCTTCACCACCTGTTAAGGGGTGGGTGCGGGGCCCAGGGTGGAGAGACGGTTCACTCCACAGCTCCCGGTATTTTCCAACCAGCAAGACCTCAGACTTACTGCCATTGAACTGGAGACAGTTGGCCATCATCCACCCTGCGATGTCCGCTATACCACTCCAGAATTTTGCAGCATCGTTCAGACAGTCATCGGAGAGGGCAACTACCAGGTGTGTGTCATCGGCATATGACACTATAGTCAGTCCTCTCCTCTTGGCTACCTCAGCTAGGGGCTGAACATACAGGATGAAAGCGTTGGACTCAACGCTAAGCCCTGCGGCACTCCTTGTTTGATAGAATGGGGTCTGGAGGCGAAGGGAGGGGCCGACACCAGAGAGGACCTCTTCGAAAGAAAGGAGATAAACCAATCCAGAGCATGACGCTGTATCAAAATCTGATGAGAGACCGTTTCAAATGCAGCACTAAGATGTAATAGGATTAGTGCTGAAGTGCGTCTCTCATCCAGTGCTGCTCTTAGTTGTTCTATCGCAGCTAGGAGGGCAGACTCTGTGCCCAGACCCGGGCGAAACATGCACTTGGATGAATCCAGTATGTTATTGTCCTCCAAGTAACCTGACAAGATAGAGTTGACATAGGCTTTGGAGATCTTAGTGGACCAAGGACGTAGGGAGATAGGGTGAAAGTACTCTGGTTTTGTTGGGTCAAGGGGGGGATTCTTTAAAAGTGGCATTACCCTGGCCTGCTTCCATGACCTAGGAACCTTGGCCATTGGCAAGGACATGTTGATTACATTGCTCAGAGGTGGTAATAGCACAGCGAGCAGTCCTATCAACTGGTCAGGCTTCATAGGGTCAGCCAGGGAACCAGATTTAATCTTACAGCAGAGTGCACGTAGCACATTCTCAGAGATTGGCGGAAAGGTGGTCAATGTATGAGCGGCAGGGGGCACAGCCCCAGGGTTGGGGCCTATACTGACCTGAAGGAATGTTTTATAGATGTTATCCTCCTTGTTTATAAAGAAGGCTGCGAGGTCCTCACAATGTTTATCGGACTTGATGGCAGATGTCACCGGTGCCCCAGCATTTTTAAGGTGTTTAAGAATAGAAAAAATCCTTTTAGAAGGGTTGTGATTGTTTTTGATGTCTTCATATATGCTGCCCTTGCCTTCTGGACAGCCCTATGATAGTTCTTAATGGATGACTGATAACAGTTTTTCAGTAATCTCGCCTCCATGCCCTCTCCATTCGTTTGCATGCTTTACAAATCTTGGAGAGGTTGGTATTGTACCATGAGTTTGTTTTAGTACTTCTACATCTCGATTGTTTGGCAGGGATCAAATCATCCAGAGTCAGTTGTAGTCAGTCTAGCAATGCTTCACTGGCAGTGTCTGGGTCTTCCGGGCAGCTGGGCATACTCGACAAAAGGCTAGAACTAAAGTGATCAAAGTTTAGCTTATGCCAGGGGTGGCGGAGCAAAAACTTCTGAGATGATTTTCGAGAGGGCATGGCCCCCGACAGTGAAATAGGGATCAGATAGTTATCAGACCAGTATATTGGGATAGGGTTTGAGACAGAGAGGCAAAGGAGGTTGGAGAAAATACCTGTTAGTGTAACTGGCAGGCCTCTAGGTCAGCTAAATAATTAGCTGCTTCTAGTTCGTGGGGGTTGTTGAGATGCCGGTTTAAGTCACAAATGACAGAGAAGTTGGCACATCTTACGACCAGAGAGCCTACTGTGTCAACCAGTGCAGCCCTACACTCCTTCGAGGGGCCTGTGGGGCGCTACA
>NW_028249698.1:0-75127 GCF_964263255.1 Lissotriton vulgaris | reverse complement strand
CACCAACACACCCATATACACACTCACCCACCCATAGAGCCCTGAACATGATTGTGTCTTGTCCCTAGGTAGTGCTGAGAAAAAAGATTCTTGCGGCACTGCCTCGATGTATAAGCACCTGAAGACTCTGCATCCAGTGAATCTGGCTCAGGGGGAGTGTAGGAGAGCACAACAGAACCCTCCACCTGCAGTGCCTGGTACCTCTGGTAGTTCTACATCACCATCACCACCGGACATACATCCTGAATTTGCTCTACTGAAGCAGCACTGCGTAAAGTGCAACAAACTAATATCCTATGGAGAGCAGTCTGTTGAAGCAGTGTGTGCGGCACAACAAAATCCTTGTTGTTAGACTTTTTTTTTTGTTGGTAATGGTTGTTCATTTCTGAAGTTTCCTGTTTTTTTGTCCTTTTTTTAAAAAAAACACATAAAAATAACAAAATCGTATAGAAAAATACAAAAAAATATAAAACAAAAAACAACAAAACAAAAAGTTATTTCCAGAACTAACTTCTCTGGTTAAAGAAAGAGCTATATTTGTATGATAGTGTGTGAAAGTTTGGTTGAATGTGTGTGTACTGCATAATTAACTGAAATAATGCATTAGTAGTGTATGGTGAATGTATAAGTGCAGAACTATAAGGAAGTGCTGCAGCATGACACTGTAAGCTCTTTAGCTGCGCTGTGCTGTGGTACTTACGAAGCTCAGGGATGCATTATATGTACATAAGTATGTTGCAAGTCTATGCTTCCCTCTGCACTGCTGCACAAACTGCAGTCATGCAGTGATACAGGCACCCTTGCACCATGGTGCAAGGATATCTGTGTAGTGCAGAGTTTGTTTTTGTGCAGGAAGACATACCTTCCTGCACAAAACAATCAGTGAAGGCATTTTTCTACTTCATTGTATGCTGTGCAATGCAGCATATATTGAAAGAGAAAAAATGAGGAGAAATGAAAACAATTCTCCTTGTTGTGCCGTGCTACACCGACTGGAGGATGGTGCAGCATTCACACACATCTCCAGATTTATGATTTGTGATAAATCTGGAGATGTGTCTTGTTCTATGAGTGTTGTGTGCAAACACCCACAGCAACACCTATGGAACGCCCCTTCAATGCAAAGAGGTGTATATGATGAGGTCGTATTTACATGGAGAAGAAAAGCTACACAGAGTGCCTTTTCCACTTCTTGTAAATATGAAGGAGTGTCTGGCGCTATCACTATGTTACAAAAAGTGACATATTGCTGGTACAGGATGCTTCTAAATCTGCCCAATAAGTGCTTTGGTATTGACAGACTGTTGCAATAAGAACATATTGCTAGTAGATTGATTAGAAAAATTGCATGAGAGTGGCAGGAGGTAAGCACAGAGATATCTCTCCAAAGATGCTCAAAGAAGAACAATTGAAATGATGGTGGTCCTTCAATAGGTACAATGGGAAATGTTATAATAAACCAATCAAATCTTTTTTTTTTCAGGTCACATGGGATCCTATGGCAGAGGGATTCCAACACTACATAGGTATTAACTGGGTATTTTTAAGAGTGTACTAATACTTTGCAGCTTCTTGCAGGTTTGCATTCATACGGGGTCATTAGGATGGCGGGCAGACTTAGTCTGCCCGCCATCCTATCGGACAATGGGACTGCCCGCCATAAGGGACGGGGTCCCGTGGGGGGCATTAGGATGCACCCACCACAGTGGCGGGCGCATCCAGCATTTGTAACATTGTGGTGGGCGGTGCTGATTGGTGATGATTTGCAGCATGTAACTTCTGCTGAATACCTAACCCATCACATACTCTCTTCATCACTTGACCCACAAATTCACTCCCATTGTCACTCCAGATCATTCTCGGCAAACCGTACCTAGGGAAGAATTCCTTAATAAGGGCTTTCGCTGTGGACAAGGCAGTATTGTCCTTCAAAAGGTAGGCTTCCACTCCTCTAGAAAAAGAGCAAACAACCACTAACACATACTTTAGGTTGTTGCACCTCTCCATGTGGATGAAATCTAGCTGCAAAGCCTCAAACAGATACATTGGAGGAGCAAAACGACCAGCTGGAGTTGGAATTCCCTTACCAGGATTGTACATCAAACACACCATACAGTTCTTAACCAGATTCTCCGCACACTTAAGATTTCCAGCATTCTGCCAAACCGGAGCCAACAACTTGCAAATCCCTTTCACGCTGATATGAGCCATTCCATGAGCCATTGTAACCACTGGAAGCACATACGCATTGGGTAACAACCATCTCTGATGCTCTGACAAATCAATCCAACAACCATTCGAATCCAATTTACCCTTACTCTCTCTCCATTCATTTAACTCTTTCTCTGTAGCTTCAGCTTGAATGGATTTCACACTCTCAATCGTATCTTCACACATACTTCCATCCGAAACCCATCTCGCCGGACCTGCAACATACTTTCGACTCATCCCATTTCTTGCAGTTTCTTTTGCGACTTCATCCGCAAACGTATTACCACGACCAACATCATCCGTAACTCTCTCATGTGCACTGCATTTCACAATCGCTACTTGCAACGGCAAAGTAAGTGATTCAAGAAGTTCATTCACCAACTGACCATGCTGGATCTTAGTCCCATGCGAAGTCAGGAACCCACGCTCTCTCCACAAACGTCCAAAACTATGAGCCACACCGAATGCATACTGGCTATCAGTATGCATTCACTCGTTTTCTTTTCGCCAACACACACGCTCTCATTAATGCAATCAACTCTGCTGCTTGCACTGAATTATGTGGGATACGTGCAGCTTCAACAATCATATGCAAAGTCGTAACAGCATATGCCGCAGTCGTATCACCATTCGGAAGCTTAAAGCATGAACCATCAACCCATAAGGTACCATCACACTCTGCAAGAGGAGTATCCCTAAGGTCTATCCTCCTTTTTGTTTCTTCCTCAGTCCTAAGGAAACAATCATGTTGTTCGGTATCGTCTATCTCAGTTGAAATTGGCAACAACGTAGCTGGATTCAACGTGTTGCATCTCTTTATATGCACTTGACTCGCTAACAAGGTCAATTCGTAACCCGACAACCGAGCACTAGTTAAGTGCTGTGTCTTGGTACGATTCAACAAGGTATCCACTGCATGTGGAACCATCACAATCAGTGTATTGGCCTTCACCAAACCAGCAGACTGTCGAATCGAAATAGCCGCTGCCACTGTAGCTCTCAAACAACTCAGTAAAACGTTCTAACTACTGGATCCAAAGTCGATGAAAAATAAGCACATGGACGCTGCTTATCGCCAAACTGTTGAGTCAAAACTGACAATGCACATCCCTCTCTCTCATGGACATACAATGGGAAAGGCTTACTGTAGTCGGGGGTACCCAACAAAGGAGCCGAACACAACGCATCGCGTAATTCTGACAAGCTCTTCTGGCATTCGTCAGTCCAAGGAATAGGATTAGGAGTATCCTTAACAGAAAGAGCTATCAAAGGCTTCGCAAGCAACGAAAATTAGGGATCCACTGTCTACAGTACAACGTAATACCCAAGAAAGCACGTACTTCTCTCTGTGTCATAGGCACACTCATTTTCGCAATCGCTTGAATTCTTTCTGGGGTCAGTTTCCTTCCCTCCTTCGATAAGAGGTGACCTAAGTAGGTAACTTCTTGTCGACAATATTGCAACTTCGAAAGAGAAACCTTATGATGGAAATCAGACAAATGACGTAACAACGACAAAGTAGCCTCTCTACAAATCTCTTCATTGTTGGCAGCAACTAACAGATCGTCAACATACTGAATAAGAGCAGCACCATCCGGTAAAACCAACAAATCAAGTTGTGTCTTCAAAGCTTGACTATAGATCGATGGACTCTCGCAATAGCCTTGAGGACCGCGCTTAAAGCGGAAACTTCGTCCTTCTAAAGAGAAGCCAAAGATATCTCTGCTCTCCACGGCAATCGGGATGCTGAAGAAAGCATTCTTCAAGTCTATCACCAAAAACCACGTGGCTGTAGCCGGGATCAAAGTCAGTAAAGCGGTGATATCAGGTACAACAGGAAAATGCGGAACTACAATCTTATTCACCTCGCGGAGATCGATCACGAACCTATATACAGTAGGTTGTGAAGAATCAGTCCTCTGTAAGACAGGCAAAACCGGACTATTGCACACATTACCTCTCGTTTCCTCAATCACACCTTTCTCAATCAGATCATAGATGATCGCCAAAAGTGCTCTTTCACCATCACTAGAGATGCGATATTGTGGAATGCGTGGCAACCTAGCATTCGCTTTCAACGTCACAACATATGGCAGAATCTCTAGAAGACCCACATCGTTCGGACTAGTAGCCCAAAGAGAATCAGGGAGAGAAGACAATTCAGGTGGAAGTCGATCTTTAGACAAGTACATCAGAGAGATCACTCTCTTACCCAATGTAAGATGTACTCCTGAAGGAGAACAATATAGTGTTGCATACAATCTCTTTAACATGTCCAATCCCAACAAGTTAATAACGAATGCTGTGAGTAGACTCAACTACCCTCATGATTATGCGCTCAATTAACAATGAAACTGATGGGTTTCTTCACAATTTTTCATTTATTCATGCTTCAAGTTTATAAAATCTTCAATCCATTGATGGGCAGTGATTTATAAACCATGTTTTGTTGCGTGCATAATAACAATCTTATGTCGCAATAATACGATTCCATATGATTTTTACGTCCACCCAATGCATTTCGGGTCAGAAACATACCCCCACATGCATCAAGCATTTTTGGTGTCGCAAACGGTGCGATTCCTTAAAATCGGCCGTTTGCGATTCCAAAAATGCCTTTTGGAATGCAGCAAGCATTTTTTGAAATCGCAACATTTTTGCGATTTCCAAAAATGCAATTGCTTTTAGGAAATCGCAAATTTGCGATTTCCTAAAAGCAATGCATGAATACTTTTGAAATTGCGAATTCGCAATTAGAGGGACAAATTTACCGAGTAGTTGAACTACTCGGTAAATTTGCAAAAAGTGTAATTAACACTTTTAACGCATTTTAAAAGCATTCATGTTACGGACACACATGTCCTTAGGACATGTGTGTGTGCAACATGATGCGAAAAATACATTTCAGGGGTGCAGGGGGGGTTCATTTGAACCCCCCTCACCACCCTTGAAATGCAATCAGGATTTGCGATTTTGAAATTGCGAATTCGCAATTCCCATTCATTCCTATGGGCCTTTTGGCCCATAGGAATGAATGGGAATTGCGATTTCGCAATTTCAAAATCGCATTTTTTATGCGATTCGGTAGAAATTGCGATTTCTACCGAATTGCATAAATATTTAAAAAATAATCATGCATAGGCTTTTGCGAATTCTAAATTGCGATTCGCTTTTTATCGCAATTTAGAAGTCGCAAAACCGAGATTGATGCATGTGGGCCCATGACCCTTCGTCAAGGGTCTGAAAACAATGGATAACACAGGACCAAATTAGTTACTCCAACAGCATTAACGTATTAATCACTAACGTACTACATGTCAAAACGTGCTACCAAGGGTAACCTGAAAGAATTTACAAGTGACAAATTATTTGTGTGTCTGATAGGCGAAAACTGTGTCAACCAGTGCTCGGATTGACAACTGAAAATGTGTATGAGAAAGTTTGTGAAGAATTAACCAGAAATAACAAGAGTAACCTACATGCATACCCAATGACTGCCACGAAACGTGATATACGGACAAAGTATCTGTGTAGAAATAGCAACAGTAATAAAGTAGACAACAGGTGAAAAAACACTTACGAAGGACCGGACAACGCCGTTACTCTGCAGGCTGTAGCCGGTTTACGCGGTTCAAGGAGAACAGTGCAAATGAGTTTAAACGGGGGTCACATGATCGGGAGATTAACCAATGAGTGGCAACTAAGGAATACAGCACCCGTCATGTGATTAGAGTGTAAGGGCCTCACAACAAGGAAGTGAACAGAAGTAACGTGTAGAAAATATTAACGTGAATTGACATACGTGAAACAATAGAAACCACAGTAGAAGGAATACACCAAACTAAATTCAAAGATATGTACAATGTGAAAGTAGACAAATATTATGTGGTATTTGACCTGAGTAATTTCGAAAGGCAATGCGATATTAACAATAAACAATCATAGAAAACAAGAATGTTCAACACAATCATTCATCCCGAATGGATGAGCAGAATTAAGTTTCTTAATCCAGTGAAATTCCGCTCTTAGTCTTTGTTTCAAGGCATCCATGTCTGAGCGTTGTGGGATAGTCTCAAGAACCGTGAATTTGAGTTGAGAAATTTGGTGTCCGGCTTCTTTCCAGTGGCATGCTATAGATGATTTGGTATTCACAAGACGAATATTGCTCTTATGCTCCGTGATCCGTATTTTTATTTTGCGTTCTGTTTGGCCCACATACACTTTCCCGAATGGGCATTTAATTGCATACACGCAGTTGGTGGTGTCACAAGTACTAGTGTATTGAAGTTCTATAGGGTAACCTTTTGTGGGATGTGTGAAAATTCTTCCTGTCATCACGTTATTGCAATGGATGCAATTTAAGCATTTTAACATACCTTTCCAATTCAAATTGTCTTTCTTAGTTGTTTTGAGAAGTTCTTTCAGGTTCTTTGATCTTTGGAAAGCAAATGTTACTCTATCACTGTATAAATCTTTTAGATCTGGTTCAGATTTTATCAGATGCCAGTGCTTATTGATGATACGTTGGATTTTTGTGGATTCTGTCGAAAATTTTAACACACATACTGTATTTTTACTGTGAGTTTTGACTTGCTCTTGTAATAGGGTGTTTCTGTCAAGTTTATCTACTTTGTTCAACGAGGTGTCTAAAATGTTCTGAGGGTAACCTCTCAACTGGTATTTCATAGTTTGTTCTTTCAATGAAATCTGAAGATCTGCGTCATGGGTTTTGATTCTTTTCAGCCTGATGTATTGGGACGTCGGCAAATGCTTTTTCAAGGATTTTGGGTGAAAGCTTTGGAATAGAAGACTAGCGTTTCTATCTGTAGTTTTTGTAAAGACTTTAGTGCTGATGTTGTTATTGGCTGGCATCACTTGTACATCCAAGAATGAAATTGATTCCTTTTCAATGGTGTGAGTAAACTTAATGCGTTCATTCCGTGTATTCAATGTGATGATGTTCGACTCAAGTTGCTCCTTTGAGCCTTTCCAAATTAAAAAAATATCGTCAATGTACCGTTTGAACATTGTAAGTCCAACGGTCCATTCTTGGTTATGTAAAACGTGATCAGTCTCAAATTTATGCATGTAAATGTTAGCATAGGAGGGTGCCCCCCCAAAGCCCATTGAAGTGCCATTGCATTGGTTAAAGAATTGTCCTTGCCACTTGAAGTAGCTGTGATATAATGCGAATTGCATGAGTTCCAGAATTAACACTTTTATAAATCACTGCCTATCAATGGATTGAAGATTTTATAAACTTGAAGCATGAATAAATGAAAAATTGTGAAGAAACCCATCAGTTTCATTGTTAATTGAGCGCATATTCATGAGGGTAGTTGAGTCTACTCACAAAATTCGTTATTGTGTTTAAAGGCACGGTTTGACTACGTGCGACGATTAGAGCGCCACCACAAACTATTGATTTCTCAGTGAAAGTTTTTTAAGAATTGAGTGCACAGGGATAATACATTGTCTCAATCCCAACAAGTTCTCACCACAACCAGTCGTCAGAATGAGGGGTGCTTCGAATTCACAAGGTCCAACAGAAATAGACAACAGACTACAATTCAGATTCATAACCGGGGCGCCAGAAAAACCTACTGAAACATTCTTGAAGCCAGACAAAGGTGCGCCAGGGGGTTTTGAGTGCATAATAGAACTCTTCACAGCACCAGTATCCAACAGAAAAGGCTCTGACACACCTGATGCAATCACTTCAACATCGGGTCCACTCTGATCTACTGGAACTGAAACAACTCCCTCTCTTTGTCTATGGCTGTCCTAGCAATCATTACCATCCACATCCTCACTTTCAACATAGTAATCGTCCGCATAGTACTGTGCCGTCCTACCAGACGCACCATTCTGCTGATCAAAGCTATTCATAGAGTTCTGTGGAGGCAAAGAACGCGCGTTCTGAGGAAACACACCACGTCCTCTACCTCTAGAAGCTTGTTGAACACCTCGACCTTTCACACCAGAAGCACCATTCGTGCGCTGTAACAGAACCAGACAACTACTCTTAAAATGACCCTCTTCTTTGCAATACGCACACTGATTAGGGCCTACGGGAAAACGCTTTTGAGAAGACTCGAACCTTTGCGAGTTTCTCTGATATTGCTGAGGTTGCTGATAATCGCGCTGATTATTACGGGGCGGATAAGCTTGCTGTAGAAGAACCTTAGTCTTCAATTCCTTAGTCTTCTTATCCGCTTTCTCTATCTCATCCTTGTTCCTATTTTCATAGTACTGGGCAGTAGCTAACATCTGCGCTGACGTAGAAACAGCCCAAGCACTCTCAGAATCCTTCAACTTATTGCATAATTCTGGAAGCAAATTATGAACAAATATGTCAATGAACAACCGTTGACCACCTTCGGCACTCATGTCCTGACCACTGTGGTCTACAAAGGTCTCTTCGAACCGCGTGAAAGTGTCGGACACAGTTTCGTCTTTCTTCTGCTTGCACACAGACAATTTGTCCCAATTAACACGCAACGCAGGCATTAAAGTCTTCATATAATCGATAATCCTACCAGGGATTGCAGCAATTATATCTTCAGGCTTAGCACCACCTACTTGTCTAGTATCTGTTGCTCTGAGATTATCCCATGTATCACCTAATTCCTGCGCATGATCCGTGTGACAAACCTTTCCCCAAATAGGCTGTGGAACAACATTCCCAAATAACAAATCTATATCAGCCAGATTCCTAATACATGAATCCGCATTTTGAGATAGCTCCTTATAGTACCCTGCTGGATTTTTGCGCTGATCAGGCAAAGTCTGCCTAAGAGCTAAAACTTCAGCACGCTTCCAAGGGACATGTACCCAAACACGCTGAAAGTGTGGCGGAATAGCTGGATTAGTAGTGGCATCACCAGGTCTACAAACTGGAGGAACCTCACGCATCGGATATTGACGCGCCTTCCTCCTAACCGACGAATCAGGCTCAAACAGTCGCTGAGAAGGAGATTCACTCCTAAATTACAACAACGTCGCAACTGCTTTCTCAACCTCGAGACCCACAACAGTCTCTTTCGCAAACTCAGAACGTAAACGGTACAACTCAGGCGAAGTCTGTCCTGCTTCACTATCTTCCCATTGTTCACGAAGGAAAGAACACATCATATCAAAAACATATCTTTGTTCCGGTGCTTCCCATTGATGGAAAACATCCATAACCCCCTCAAGATCATAATGTGAAGGATACGTAACCCATTTACGCGCTAAGTGAACTAACACTGTCCGTTCATCAGGACCAGGCAACTGACTACGCAATTGCTTAAGCTCTACAACCGGAGACATACCCAAGGAACCCAACAGAGGAGAAAATAGACTAGCAAGAGCATCAGTCATTCTCTGTCGAGCAGAAGGAGAAGTTGACAAAAGAACAGGAGACGGAACAGAATGAGAAGAAACCGAAGACGGAACAGTAACAGAAGGAGTAAACAAGACAGGCGTAGGAGTAGCAGACAAAGGAGGTAGCAAAGGCCTTGAGAAGGCTGCACCAAAGGAATAGGAGCCAACGGAAGAGGAGCTGGCTGTTGAGGAATCACAGGAGGCAAAACAACCGGAGGTTGCACAACTACAACTTGTGGCGGTGCCGTAGCACTCTGCACCTAAGGGGGTGGCGAACTCAATAGATGCGACATTAAAGGATCTTTCACAAGTTCTTTCTTCTCTTCTTGTTGTTGAGGTGGCAAAGATGGGTAGCACTTATCTACCGCTTATTTACGCTGCCTAAGCATCTGTTCGCTTTCTTGTTCTTCTTCATTATCCTTAAACTGTATAGCAGCTTGCACCATTGACACACCTCGTTCTCGTTTATTTTTCTTCGCTAACTTAATTTCTTTCTGTTTGGCTTCCTTTCGCCATAAGCAGAAAGAGTCAAACATCGCCGGCCGGGCTTTCTTCTTGAACAGTTTAACTTCGAGATTATCTAAAATCTCTGTTTCAAAGCTACCATAACGGGGCCACTGTAGGACACCGTCTTTCCTGGTATATTTAACCCATATTTCATTATACGCGATGGGGCCCACTCCATTTTTTCCATAGAGCTCATAGGTCGGAGTTCCAATCGGAGGTACCGGACACGAATCCTCCAATCAGGAATCCCTAGTACAACCAAAACCAAATATCTTTCCAAGTCTGCTAAGACCAGGCATATTCGCTCACTAGTCTAGCTTCAAACTTCAAGGGAAATCTTAAAATGATAGTCTCGTGAATACACGAGTCCCTCGGCTTTGGGGCATGTAGGTACCAAATCAAAGCGATCCCGAAGGATACCCAAACAAAACTAAGGACTGGGAGACGCTCCACTCATACTTAACTGAAATGTCGATGGCGTCACTAGAAGACCCGTCTATTGTCTCCCTCTACAAATCATTTAATGGCTCCAAGACAGGGCGACAGTCAGGGCAGCAGTCCTTCGTAGCCGTCGGAAAGTGCGGAACCGCGCAGCAAAGACGACATACAGGGGTCGATGAAGTGGCAGGCCTTCCTCCAGAATTTTCACACGAAGCTCCTCACGATCTTCGGGCTTGGACCGGTACCGCTGAAGTCGCCCCACGTGGGGCGCCAACTGAAGAACCGGGTTTCAGAACCCAGTGGCACCAGGGATAACGCTCGATGTCTTCGAGTTCCCCTGCCTCAGCAAACAGAGACACAGGACACTATTTGATGACGTCAAAGACCAAATTTATTGGCTGCAACCAGGAACAGAGGTCTACGAAGCACAACACGGGTGGTTCGCTAGAGACTGCACATATTCATGGAGTGGAGCATCGTCTTTTATGCCAAAAATCACATTCCTGGCTAGCATCAATTACATACAAACTGACCAATCAGATGATGCCATTTCAAACATATCGCATGACGACAATTCCACTTTCTGTTGTCCAGCCCACCAGAAATGACAAGGCAAAATCCAACATTCTTGTTCGAACGGGCCGGACAAACCCATCATAAAGACCTCAATCCAAATCAATGATTAAGCCATAAAGGAAGGAACAGAAGCAGATAAGAAGCAAGATAGAAGGGTGTGTGCATGTACCATAAACTCAGCAATGTCCTGCTCTTTGATCTCTATCTGACCAGCTGCTTAACAAGGAACTGGCTCAACGAGGTCAGCCACGGGCAAGGGAGTCAGTTCGGCCAGATCACACAAAAGTCAGCTAAGGTGTACGTGTCCCAAAAACTCGTTCGGCCATAGTCATCGACCTAAGTGAGGGCAACCACACAAAATGGCTGCCGCACACAAAATGGAACCCGAGGGTTCAAACGAAATCCCTGAATACGTAGTGTTCTCATTGATCGATTATAACAAAAACACTCGTACATACCGCACTCGTGATTTGCGGTCCGCTGATACCAAAATCGTCTATATCCGACGACCTTCATTGAACGGGTTCAGAATCTACAGAACCCCAGACCCTCAGAGTCACAGAACCACAGAACCCTTAGGATTCACGTTGACTTAATCTCCCAACATAAAAAGATTATAGGGCATGTTTACACACTGGTGAAGGAAGGGGATGGGGCCTGATGTGACATGTGCAAACACACCCAGTGGCGTGTTTAAAGTTGAGGAATTAAGTCTCCTTTAATCCTAAAACTCCCTGAATCCTACTAGCCCACCATGTCCCTCTATTATACATCATAGAGCTGCGTTGCAGTGAGGTAGTTCAAGGCCATGCCCCACTTTACACCTCTTTGCAATGCAACTTTTTGGTACTTCTTGCACATATCTGGTGGGTTAGTTGGCCCCCAGGGACCCTTAGAATGCAAGGGGACTTTATCTCCTAACTTAAAACGCCCACAGAGCATCTTAGCACACATATCAACTCAGTCCTTCCTCCCTTTCTTTACCAGTGTGCAAAACAGTCCATTGTGCGTGTTAATACTTAGTTAATCTTACCTGGAGAGTAGCCAATTTGAAAATATGCTAAACATTTTTTTCAGTTATTTTTTATAATTCTAACTTTTGAAAATGTCATATTTAAGAATTAGGATCTGTGAAAGAAAAGAAAAAAACAGTTATAATATGTAATATTATATTTTACAACACAATATAATTTGAACATTATATAAAATATTCTATTTGCCTTTTTTGCTGTTGTCAGAATATATTGAATTTCACTACAAACAATGATTTCAATGTTACTCATCACATAACAGCAGGCAAAAAAAACAATCAATGAGAGTGTTTAAAAAAAACAAATGTATGTAAAAAATATTTATAATATACTCAACTCTTTCTCAACATTCCATAAAATCAACATCCTCAATAACATACCAATTAATACAAATCTCCTATATATTAAATGCTTTCTTTTAAGAACGTTTTCTTTATTCAATTTCAAAGAACTGAATTATTAATTAAATGAACAATTCTTTATCATTTTCATATACTTTAAATGATGTTCTTTAAAAATATATGCTGTGAGAATATCTAAGAAAAAGTCCTCAATTTAAATTTATACCTTTCCTCTAGGCCAAATGGTATTCCTGAAATCCTTAATACTGAAATTGTCCAAAAAGCTGAATTATCTTCTTAAAACTTTGGCTTTACAAATATTAGATACATATTTGGTAATTCACTAGGCAAACATTGTTTAAAAACCAACTGAGCATCATTACAATATGTCCATCCTTTACTGTATTTTAAATAGACAGTGTAGTGTCCAGATGTTGTTGAAGGTCCATCATGAAAAATAATTGCTATTGCTACAAAAGTTCTTCCGGATATTGATACTTGACTTGCTACAAAATTTTTAATTAAAGTTTGCAATTTTCTTCCATCAGCTGTACAACGTTGTATGATTAAAATTATACATTGTCCATATCTTCGTATAAATAATGTTGATAACATTTCTGATTTGCATTGGCTACACTCCATGTTTTGATTTGCTGCTTTAACTAGTTTGTTGAAAGACACAGTCTGGTACAGTGAAATATATAAATCTTTCAGTATCTATGTTTGTGCTATATGTAAACATACAATTTTCACATTAATGTTCCCATTTATAACAAATGCCAAAAAAAGATTTTCAATTTCTATTCCTTCATTTACCAATACAGCAAGCATATTCGTTAGAAATTCCTGAGCATCTTGTTGGATATTCTGAGTAAATTGTGTAGAACATATATCCAAAAGATTAAGAATATCAGAAACGCTTTGCATTTTACTTTTATCAGTTCTCATTTTTTCATTTATATAATGCAACAGGGAACCAAATCTTTTTTCACGATTCTCCATAATTTGCTGTTGCAAACTTTCTAGAAAAAAACCAACATTGACCACTTCATTAGCACAGCAGTTGATACCTGAACTATTTTCAAACTGATAACCAACAATCTCTACAATAGTGTCCTTTTTCTTTTTGCTTGCAATCTCAACATTATCTTGATTTTTTTCCTTCTCTATAGCTCCACTACAGATATTCTCATTTATTCTTTTTCGACCTACTACATGCTTTTAAAATACAGGATATTGACCTAAATTGGGAGCATACGCTCTTCTTAACCTATTACATTCTTATACAGAGTTTGCATCTGCAGTAATCTTTGTCTCATCAAAATCAATCAAAAGCAATCCAGATAATGTTCTAACTCGGGACAAAGCAACATATGCCATACCCGCCTTAAACACGTACTTCCAATGTTCACCAAAGCACTGTCTACACTTAATCCTTGAGATTTATGAATAGTCACTGCACATCAAAATTACAGTGAAAGTCTCCACACAGGTTAAATCAAAGGGCGCTCAAAAGGTCGCCAAGGATTAAATCTCCCTCCCAGCAAGCACTAGCCTAAGAACAAAGAAGGAATGTGTTCATGGGTTCACTTTAGTGAGCATTTATTTGAAAATCAATTAAGTGATATTCATTAATACAATGTAACAAAAAAGAGAAGAAAGGATGAACATCCCCACAAATCAATCATTAAACCATTCAAAACAAAAACACACTCGTGACACATTCATTCACATTCGTCCTGATCCTAAAGGAACCTAACATTCTAAGAAAGGTTAAAATTGTTCTGGGTAAAGGAGAAAACCAAAAATTTTAAATAACAATCATAGTTGACAATGAGTATCCAGCATATGTATCAGCTTATCAGGATGCTTGAGAAAAAAACGACCTTAGAGGATATCTCTAGGATACATTCAATGAAGGTTATAGGATCCAGAGACTAACATAAATATAGAAAATGAACAAACAAAAGCAATTTACACAAATATATGTATGTGGTCACTCCAAGGGTTTTCTTTGTAGCGGTGCCGACGCGCGTTTCAGTGATTGACCTATTACAGGTCTCACCTTCCTCAGGGCAGATGTCTGCATGGAGACAAATGTGGGGAGAACCTTTAGGGAAGATACGTAGAAAAACACGGTTAGAGATCAAGGCACAATAGGCTAGCGCACAATCGCTCTGAAGGGTCAAGATGCTGCAAATAAAAAAAGCAGGGTAGAGGAAGAATCCACGAGATACAGGGAGGCTGCATAAAGTTCAAAGAACACCACTGCAGATAAGCTCCAGATGTGTAATGGATCGGAGTCAACTCAAAAGGGCGGACGGGTGAACGTGTGAAAGTTCAGGTAGATAAGGAAAGCACACAATGCGGGCTAAACAGGATGGCGGGAGGGCACCTGGGGTCTTTGAAATTCACCAGTCGCCCACGCTCTAAGGTATCGGATCGGGAAGTAGTTTGTCAGGCGTCTGCAGGCGTCACGGTTCCAGGAATCGATTCCATCAGCCAGATAGTCACTGCTTATGCCAGAGAAAGTGGAAACTGTTTTCTACGGACATATAAATCTTTCACAAGCAAAAAAACGCACTGGACAACAAACAATTTGTTTTCCTTCTTCAATTTGATCAAATTTGATTTTTAAAAATTCAATTCCATCTCTATTTTGGTAATTAACAAAATCAACAACTTTACCCATTGCTCCATTTACTAAACCTTTTTCTACATCCAAATTATGCCTTAAAATTAACCGACAGTTTACACCTACATATAGATTATTTTCTAAACCAGCAGTTTTAGATATCGATTTTTCAAAAGAATCCAATTTTGTTTTCAATTTTTCCGTCAAAATAATAATGATTCCTTCATGCTCTATTTTATCAATGGCTTCCATTTTAATTATTTCTTCATTTTCAAGGTTCAAAAGTTGTTCATTGAATATAGAACACTTGCGCAGTGTTGGCATTAAGCTGATTATAGATTTATTTTCTGCAATTTTCATATATATTTTTTAAGAACTATATTTTCATTTGAAAACAAATTCGTAAGTAGTCGACTTTGCAAAGCTTGTTTGCCATGTTCTGTCAGTACTCCAATTCTTATATCTTGAAGAATAGTTCCATAATCAACATCATTTGCCTGTCGCATATTTGTAATGAGTTCTTTGTTTTCAAAATATGACCAAATATGAACATTTCCAACACTTCCCAAAGACTTTCTGGTTTTTTCATGCTCAAATGTTTTAAATACTGGTTGTCCTTTTACCGGAGTAAGTTGCAGTAGATCTCCAAAAACGATAACATGTTTAAGAATTTGCTGCGTTCTTAAATGCACACAGGCAAGCATTAAATTTGAGACCATGCTTACCTCATCAATAATTAGAAGTTTCATTTTCTTTAGCACTCTTGAAACTTCATAACAAGCTTCTCCAGATAGCTTGTGATATTCCAATTTATTTTCAAACTCTACAGGTAGCATAAGTAAACAATGCAATGTAATTCCTTTAATGTTGTGTGCTGCCAACCCAGTTGGAGCGGTTACAACACAAGGCAAATGTGAGTCAGTTCTTTTCTGTAGGTAACTGGTCAATACTTTAATTAAGAAACTTTTTCCTGTTCCAGCCTGACCACTGACATACATTCGAATAGGTTGAAATGATGTGCATGTGCATTCTTTCTTTTCATGAAGAAATCCATGGTCAATCTGTTTTCTCACTTGCTGATATATTTCTTTCTGTTCAACATTTAGTTGTTCTTCCAAATTTCCTAAGTCCATAATATCTTCTAGAGCTTGATGCATTGCTGTTTCCCCTTCCTTCATGGCGATTGCCGCTTCATTTTCAAGAATTGGTTGTCCTAGTGGATCTTGACTCAAGCAGAACTCTGACTGTCTTGAGAACTGTTTCTAATAATCTCAGCTGCAACAGTAGCTTCTTGATCAATTTCATTGTTTAACATTTCCAGATAATTTGCAAAAACAGTGCATTCTATGGTATCTTTGCAAGCATTGAAGGAATCTTCGTAGCTCTGAAAATCTCCAAGTAATTCCAATTCTGTACGCCACGGTTTGAACAGTTGCAAAAGTGCTAAATAGTAAAATTTCCTTTCATCAGGAGTATCACAACTCAGTTTTCTATGTTTAATCAAATTTTCTTTCCTTTGTTTCACAAAACATCCTTCGGAACCAATCACTGGATATTTTCCATCATGTATGTTTTCTGTAGTATTCATTTTAAAAGTGTAGTATTACAGGACTTCATAGAGACATATGTTCTCAAGATGATGACTTCCATTTGAATAATATGTATCCAACATGTTTGTTTTGACAATATCTGTACTTTTTGGATCTTTTTCTGCTAAATATTCGATTTCTTGTACAGATTTAATTACTGGATTTTTCGTTGCAGCAAGACCTAGACTCACCCAAATGATTATTCTAGATTTGGAGTATAAACCTGCAGATGATAACCGATCAGATCATTCCTATGCTCCAATTTCTCGATGGTATAACATCTTCAAACTGAAACTGTATAATTTCCTACTAAGACTCTTCCTGTGAGAAACTTCTTCCCACATTTCTTTCAATTCCGTCTTTTCTGATTTTGTGATGTAGGATTGCACATACCGGGCAACAGCAATGGAATTTTCCGCAATATACTAAATATCCGTATTAGCATTCCACATTGAGAGAATAACTGGATTGTAATCTTTTATGTATTTTGTTTCTTCACTTCTTCTCAATTTGTATATATTTTTGGGAGATTTTCTAGTGATGTTATGTCTCATAGCTGAAATAAAACTGTTTACTCTTCCTTTGGATATTACAGGACTTGGAAATCCATAACGACATTTGGTATAAAACTTTTCCTTAGACTTGTACTTTTGTCGACAGTATTTTTCACATCAATGACTTTGGAATCATAAGACTTATTGTCTTAAGTTGTTTTCTTCTGTTCTTTTTGGTATAGCACATGTGGCATATTCTTCAATAAAAGACAAAACAGTATCATCCGAATCAGTTCCGAATTTGGGCGCATCCTTGATCCATATCAGCATATGTATATGAGGAACACCTCTAGCTTGATACTCCTTTCTCCAAAAGAAATCCATAACTTCTCCAAGAGAAGGATTCTTTTTATTGAAGATAAAAGACATCATAGCTGCAAATCTATGATTGAAATATCTGCATATATTAACAGGATCCAAAGAGCTCAATTCTCAAGGTGTCTTGTATTCAATATTGTTTATATTAAAATTTGCCTCTTGAAGAAATTCAAGTATATTTAGCACTGCTTAGGGTAAGAAACCACGTAGGAGTTCCTAAGTTCCTTAGCATAAATTTAAGTTTTCCATGATGACGATACCAATACTCATTAGTACCACGCTGACATGCCATCAAATTAATCAGCTGAGATTCTAAATGATCATCTCTCTGATGTACTTTATCCATAAATTCCTCTGCAGAAACATTTTGAAGATGTACTCCTGTTTTCAAAATGTGGTTGACTGCATATGAAGGTCCAGGCTATCTACCGGGCCTTCCCCAGTACGGGGACTGTCTCGGGAGTCCTAGATGGGGTTCAAGGCTATTCTACCCTGCACTCTTTTCCCCCACTACTCTTGGAGGGGTTTAATAAACTTGCCACGCAGATTAAATCTGGCTCTCCGTCGGATCCAGTAAGACCCGCTCTTTTTAGAGAACAGTCCTTTATGGGGCGCTCGGCAATGTGTTCCCTAGTCAATCTTTCACTGGACTGAGGAGTGGTTCCAACTAAATGGAAGCAGGCGGTGGTTTCTCCAATCATTAAGAAGCCTTCGTTGGACCCCTCGAAACCCGAAAGCTATTGCCCCATTTCATTGCTACCCTGGCCGGCGAAGATTGCGGAGGCTCACGTCAACCTGGCCTTGTCAGAACATCTTGCCCGGACCAATGCCTTGGACCCTACGCAGAATGGCTTTCGTGCTGGGCACAGCACGGAAACAGCCCTTCTTGCTATGGTAGAGCACCTACGAGCGGTGCTGGATGCTGGTCAGACGGCGGCGCAGGTTTTATTAGACCTCAGCGCCGCCTTTGACACTGTTTCCCATAGCATTCTGTTGCACCGGCTAGAGGAGATCGGCGTTGGGGGACAGGCTTTACAGTGGTTCCGCTCCTTCCTCAACAATCGTTCCTTCTGTGTGGCTATCCCTCCCTTCAAGTCCAAATTCCAGCCTCTGGCCATGGGGGTTCCGCAGGGATCCTCGCTGAGCCCCACGTTATTCAATCTGTACGTGAGACCGCTGGCTGAGGTCGCTAGGCAGTGGGGCCTAACTTTGGTCTCATATGCCAATGACACTCAGCTGGTGGTTACTCTCAACGGGTATGCGGAACAAGACGCCCCCTGGTTTCAGAATGGACTGAAGGCGGTGGCCAGCTGGCTGACGGCGAACTGTCTCCAGCTTAATGCCACCAAGACAGAGAATATGATTGTCGGCAAGAGAGTGGAGCTCTGGGGTGACAGATGGTGGCCCTCAGAACTGGGACCGACCCCGACTCCGGTTTCGGAATTAAGAAACCTGGGAATCTGGCTGGAAGTTGGTCTCACCTTTGTTGGCCATACCAAGAAAACAGCAGCTTGCTGTTTTGGCGTTCTTCGGGGTTTAAGACCCGTTCTTAAATTTTTTGATGCCCCAACTAGGCAGCTGGTGATTCAGGCTACAGTTATTTCTCGCCTGGATTACGCCAGCTCCCTCCTGGTGGGGGCCTATCAGGCAGAAATTACCCGCCTACAGCGGGTACAAAATGCCGCAGCTAGAGTGATAGTCGGCCTGCCCAGATTCTGTCCTGTATCCAATGTTCTTCGCTCCTTGCATTGGTTACCAGTGAGGAAGAGAATCCATTTTAAGGTCCTTTGTTTGACTTTTAAAATTTTGAAGGGCATAGGTCCCCAGATTTTGTCTAACTTCCTGTCTTTTTATGTTCCAACACGCGCTCTGCATTCCTTGGGCCAGGCTCTCGCCGTGGTCCCTCGATTCAGGCTTTGTCGTGCTGGTGGACGCTCTTTTTGTGTCAAAGCTGCAACCATCTGGAACTCCCTCCCGGTGGAAATTCGTCTGCTGGAGGATCTCATGCTTTTTCGGAAAGCCATTAAAACATTTTTGTTTTAGTCTCTCCTTTTGCTGTCCCTATTCTGTTTCGGCTTTCTGTTGTGCTATGTTCTACCTTGTTAGGGCGCCAGGACGCTCCTTTTCTGGAGCAGCTGTGCACACAATAAATACCTATAACATAACATAATATAACAGACAAGTCACTCTCAAACAAAAGATGAAATATATGGGATACATTGTCGAAACCTTGGATCTTCTGCATACAATCTTTTTGTCCGATATTCAGATGCAGGAATCTGCACAGGTCGTTGATCATATCGTCCACCTTTTCCTGTTGGGAACAGCTGCGGAAAACGAGTTTCCAAGTTTTTTTCCCATACACTCATGGGACTTCCCTTTGCTTTTTTTCATTTGGAATAATTCAATAGTATTCCCTATCAATTCTTTTGAATGAAGTGAATGTACAGTATAATATTCATAGATTTCTTCACTTTTAGACATGTCCACTTTTTCAATTTGACCACTTGACGTTTCAGTATCATCTCCTAAAAGTATTTCTTCTTTTCCCACATACACATTTTTTTAGTACTCATTGTTTTTTATCAGATATAATGTTGCCTTTTGCACTTTTCTAACATCCACTAATTCTTGCCAGATTTTCCTACACTTAGTAGGAACACCATTAACTAGAGTAACTAGTGGTTCACTTTCTGCATTCTCTACACCAATAGTTTCAATATGTTTCTTTCAATTTAGAGGTAAATATACAACTCATCCTTTTAATCCTCTCTGTAAATCTGTAGGAGGCAATATACCTGTTTTAGGCTCCATACGAACAATAGCCTGAAATGGGTTCACACATTGAATCAGAAGTGACTCATACGTATCTAAATCTATCAGTTCTGGAGGAATAGTTACCAACTCTAGATTATTATGGACAGCTCTAGCGGGCATTTTATTCTCATCTAATTTGTTATAACAATATTTACAAATGCGCTGATCAGAACCCAAATCAAAGCAATTCTCTACCAACAAATAAGTTGCAAATTCCTTACACTTATCATTATTTTCTTTTTCACTTTTTAAATACAGATCATCACTCTTAGTCTGATTTTTATAGTGAGTTCGCTGGCAACAAATACAAGAATATTTTGGCCTTTCACCTGAAATCCCCTTAAACGTAGTAATTTGTACTTCAAAATGTTTTGTAGTAGTATGTTGCACATTCTCTTCAACATTTTCTTCTATTAATGTGTCAGTTTCTGCACTCTCTTGTTCAGAACCAAAGTAACAAAACTCAATTTCATCACAAACCTTCTCCACCGCTGATACTGACCCACACAAAAGAGCACTGTTCAACTCATTTAACATTAGTGCTGGACTTTCTGCAAAATACAAACTTCTGACTAACTTCCTCATTTGAGAATGATGTACTGCTAACATCATGAAATGATAAAAAACACTTTGACATACTTTTCGAGAAAGAGAAGCCAGAAACCAGTATTTTTTCTCACTCTGCAAGGATCTAGTCCTTGCAACATCTTAATCTTTTGTTTAACACTTTTTTACTATATTGTCATAAGAAATTGCGTAAAATATGAATAGATTCCTGTTGTATACTACAAATACTACTGCAATCCCAATTATACACTGGGGCTTTAGGACCTCTCCTAGAACTTCATCAGCTATCACTTCTTCTACATTTCTGGGAACCCTCTTCTCTTTGTCAATTGGACAACAATTTCAAACCTCATAAGCTTGACCACTGGTATCAACTGCATACAATAAATGATTGGTCTAAATATAACTATCTTCATTAAAGAAAGGCTCTGAACTTGAACTATGTTTCCATTCACTCAAAAAAATATCACTGAAATTAGTTCTGTTAATTACTCTTTTCCTCTTTCTTTTGGCCTTCATAAAATGGATTGGTTTATCAAGTGATCAAATTCTGTTTAAAACTAAAATGAAGAATTTCCTTTTTAATTCAAAAGCCTCCTCTACAATAATTTCTATTTCCTTCTTGTTGAAAAATACCGCTCTTTTTTGTATTTCTTTTCATCTTTTACCAAATTAGAAATAACTCTATTGTTAAACATTTTCTTTCTAATTTCTGCATACTGACTTTTCCTCCTTTTACCATACATTGTGTCCATCTTATGTGATTTTGTTTTATGTACATTTCTTTCCTTATTATACTTTTTAGTTGTTGAAACATTCTTTGAACTTTCATCAATGTACACATTGTTTCTAGGCTTTGAAAGTTTTTGGATTAATTGTCTGGTCCTCTTACCGGAACACTTATTGTTTTTCCCCACATGATGTTGGTAATCCAATAATTGTTGGTGAATTTTCGGCAATTAATTATCCTTTTTCTGTCCTTTTCTCTTTCTTGATTTTTCAGGCATGATAAGTTTATTTTAATGATGATAAAAAATATCTTAAAAAAATTAATATAAATATATTAATTTTATTAAATGTATAAATTATACTTTTCTATTACTATACAAACACATTGCATATAAAACCATTTAGCCACTATCTTTTGTAATCACTAATTGAAATTGTAATTGAAGGTGTAAAGATAAGTGTGTAGGTGGTTAGAGGTGTACATGTGTAATGGCAAGGGTTTGTACCAGTGTTTGTGTTAAGCCCTGGGACATTGTTTGAGTACTTAGACACTGACTACATTATTAGAGTACTGCAAGGAGAGTGCCAGGGTGAATGTATAAGTGTTTGGGGTTTGGTGCAGTGTTTGGATTAGTACATGGTGCTGGATGGCTGACTGGAGGAGTGGAAAGGGAGTGACAGTGTTTTTACTGGAGTCTATAGAGATTGCCTGAGTAATTGAAGATGTGAAACACAAGTGTGTAGGTGGTTAGAGGACTACATGCATAGTGGACAGGAGTTTGCACAAGTGCATGTGTTAAGGCCTAGCTCACTGTATCAGTAGTTGAGTACCAAAGCAATGATTAGAGTACTACAAGGAGATTGCCTGGGTGAATTTATAAGTGGTTCAATTTTGGCGCAGTGAATGGATTAGTACATGGTGCTGAATGGGTCACTACAAGAGTGTAAGGGGAGTGACAGGGTGTTTGCTGGAGTGTATGGATACTGCCTGGGGAAATGAAGGTGTGTAATATAAGTGTATAGGTGATTAAAGGACTGCATGCACATTGGGCAAAGGGTTGTAGCACTCCATGTTGTAAAGCCTGGATTACTGCATGAATACTTGGGTACTGACGAAAAGATTAGAGTACTGCAAAGAGAATGCCTGGGTAAATTTATAAGCGGCTGGGTTTTGGGGCAGTGAATGGAAGAGTACATGGTGCTGAATGGGTCACTAGAGGAATGCAAGGGGAGTGACAGGGTGTTTCCTGGAGTGTATGTATACTGACTGGGGAATTTAAGGCCTGAAAGACAAGTGTATAGGTGGTTAGATGACTAAATGCAGAGTGGATAGGAGTTTGAAGCACTCCATGTGCTAAGGCCCTGGATCACTGCATGAGTACTTGGATACTGACTAAATGATTAGAGTACTAAAGTAGAGAGACTGGGAGAATTTATAAGTGGTTGGGTTTTGGTGCAGTGAATGGATTAGTACATCGTGGTGAAATGGTCACTAAAGGAGTGCAAGGGAGTGACAGGATGTTTGCAGGAGTATATAGATACTGACTGGGGAATCGAAGGCCTGAAAGTCAAGTGTGTAGGTGGTAGAGGACTAAGTGCTTAGTGGATATGAGTTTGAAGTAGTCCATGTGCTAAGGCCCTGGATCACTGCATGAGTACTCGGGTCCCGACTGAATGATTAGAGTGCCACAAGGAGAGAGACAGGGTGAATTTATAAGTGGTTGTGTTTCAGTGCAGTGAATGTTATAGTACATGGTACTGAAAGGGACACTAGAGGAGTGCAAGGGAAGTGACAGGATGTTTTCTGGAGTGTATGGACACTGAGTGGGGAATTAAAGGCCTGAAAGACAAGTGTGTTGGTGGTTAGAGGACTACATGCATAGTGAATAGGGGTTTAAAGCAGTCTATGTGCTAAGGCTGTGGGTCACTGCATGAGTACTTGGGTAATGACTGAATGATTAGAGTACTGAAAAAAGAAAGACTGGGTGAATTTATAAGTGGTTGGGTTTTGGCGCAGTGAATGGACTGGTACATGGCGCTGAATGGGTCAATAGAGAAATGCAAGGGGAGTGATAGATTTTTAAGCAGTTATGTGTCAGCAAAGATATGAAGTAACAAAATGCTCATCTTACAATGGTTGCCCAAATGCACACAGACTCACAGTGCGATTGTAGACAAGCAACACTGTTCCTTGGACTTCATCAAAACAGACTCACTAGTCTGGAAGGGGTAAGGTGACTGCACATATTCTACATATTTCACTACTGCACTCCAATGTGAATGCCTGACTAATTCTGGGAATACATAAGCAATGGCCGGCTGTTCTGCGTGATTCACCACGCCGAGGTGTGGAGGTAGGTGCCTAGATGCCAGGACCTCGTGCTTACTGGGTATTTACCTAGAAGCAGAGGTCCCACAAGAACAGTCTGTGGGGACCTTCTCCAGGGTTTAAATTGGCTGATCTCCACACAGGAACCCCTGCCTGTCTTGGTTCCTGACCCTTCAGGTGGTATTTTACACACATTGCAGCCCATGTTGGGCACTCTATGAGTTTAGGAGCACTTATTAGGTCTTGAAGAATTGCCTATTTGGCATGAAACATGTTGACCATAGGTGAGGGTTGAACGAGACCAAACCATAATTTCTTTGAGTCCCGGTACCCCTCCCTTCACCATTTTTACTCAAGGCAGTTAGCCACATGAATAAAGTGTCTTAGTGGACTAAGCTAACCTTTTTTAATGCACTTGTTCACGCTCACTACTTCACCTCCTTAGGATTCTCACACACACTCAACAAACGGCAAGGAACAAAAGAACTCCACAAAAGTGTAGCACCTAGTGCTACCCGTCAGGCATTGCAGCGCCGGCCAGACGTTGGAGCAGAAGCCAATGATGAGTCAAGACAACCATCATGCGGGATGGAAATATTCATCCAGCTAATTAGTTGTGTGAGGCATCCTAAGTTCCGACAAGGGATCCCTTAGGTTCCCTAATTATTGGATCTCACACCAATTCAGAAAGAGAGAGACTACTCAGCTACACTATCATTTGGGGAACTTTGTACATCACTTGTTTTCAAATACATAAGCAATGACTGACTTCTAATACTACTAAAACTTGACAACAGGATAGGTTTTTAAACAGTTATGTGTCAACAAAGACATGAAGTAACAAAATGCTTCTCTCACAATGGTTGCCAAAATACACACAGACTCACAGTGTGATTCTAGACAAGCAACACTATTCCTTGGACTTAATCAAAACAGACTCACTAGTCTGGAAGGGGTAAGGTGACTGCACACATTCTACAAATTTCACTACTGCACTCCAGTGTGAATGCCTGACTCATTAAGTGAATGCATAAGGAATAACTGGCTTCTAATACTACTAGAACTTGACAACAGAATAGGTTTTTAAACAGTTATGTGTCAGCAAAGACATGAAGTAACGAAATGCTTCTCTCACATAGTTGCCAAAATGCATACAGACTTACAGTGTGATTCTAGACAAGCAACACTATTCCTTGGACTTTAGCAAAACCGACCCACTAGTCTGGAAGGGGTAAGGTGACTGCACACATTCTACATATTTCACTACTGCACTCTAGTGTGAATGCCTGTATCATTCTGCGAATGCATAAGCAATGACTGACTTATAATACTACTAAAACTTGACAACAGGATAGGTTTTTAAACAGTTATGTGTCAGCAAAGACATGAAGTAACTAAATGCTTCTCTCACAATGGTTGCCCAAATACAGACAGACTCACAGTGTGATTCTAGACAATCAACACTATTCCTTGGACTTTATCGAACCAGACTCACTAGTCTGGAAGGGGTAAGGTGACTGCACACATTCTACATATTTCACTACTGCACTCTAGTGTGAATGCCTGATTCATTCTGCGAATGCATAAGCAATGTCTGGCTTCTAATACTACTAAAACTTGACAGCAGGAAAGGTTTTTAAACAGTTATGTGTCAGCAAAGACATGAAGTAACTAAATGCTTCTCTCACAAAGGTTGCACAAATGCACATACTCACAGTGTGATTGTAGACAAGCAACACTATTCCTTGGACTTTAGTAAAACAGACTCTCTAGTCTGGAAGGGGTAAGGTGACTGCACACATTCGACATATTTCAATACTGCACTCTGGTGTGAATGCCTGAATTATTCTGCGAATGCGTAAGCAATGACTAGCTTCTAATACTATTAAAACTTGACAACAGAATAGGTTTTTAAACAGTTATGTGTCAGCAAAGACATGAAGTAAAAAAATGCTTCTCTCACTAAGGATACCCAAATGCCCACAGACTCACAGTGTGATTCAAGACAAGCAACACTATTTGTTGGACTTTATCAAAACAGACTGACTAGTCTGGAAGGGTATACAACCTTTACAACAAATCTTTTACCACGCACTACCATTACAACGCAGTCATTACAACGCAAACCATTACAACGCATTGCGCTGGGCGCTCTAGGATAGGGAATAACTTTAATTTACTATCCAACACCTTCTCTAGTGTCCACGGGAACTGGAGTTGGAATAGTAAAATAAACTATTCACTATCCAGCACCTCAAAGCGCTATGTGTTGTAATGGTATGCGTTTTAAATACCGCGTTGCAATGGTATGCATGGTAAAAGTATGCATTGTAACGTCATACATCTGTCTGGAAGGGGTAAGGTGACTGCACACATTCTACATATTTCACTGCTGCACTCCATTGTGAATGCCTGACTCGTTCTGCGAATACATAAGCAATGATTGACTTCTAATACTACTAAAACTTGACAACAGGATAGGTTTTTTTAACAGTTATGTGACAGCAAAGACAGGAAGTAACCAAATGCTTCTCTCACAATGGCTGCCCAAATACACACAGACTCACAGTGTGATTCTAGACAATCAACACTATTCCTTGGACTTTAGCAAAACAGACCCACTTGTCTGGAAAGGGTAAGATGACTGCACTCATTCTACATATTTCACTACTGCACTCTAGAGTGAATGCCTGACTAATTCTGCAAATGCATAAGCAATGAATGACTTCTAGTACTACTGAAACTTGACAACAGGATAGGTTTTTACGCAGTTATGTATCAACAAAGACATGAAGTATCAAAATGCTTCTCTCACAATGGTTGCCTAAATGCACACAGACTCACAGTGTTGTTCTAGACAAGCAAAACTATTCCTTGGACTTCATCAAAACAGACTCACTAGTCTGAAAGGAGTAAGGTGACTGCACACATTCTACATATTTCACTACTGCACTCTAGTGTGAATGCCTGATTCATTCTGCGAATGCATAAGCAATGCTTGGCTTCTAATACTACTATAACTTGCCAACATGATATGTTTTTAAACAGTTATGTGTCAGCAAAGACATAAAGTGACCAAATGCTTCTTTCACAATGGTTGCCCAAATGCACGCAGATTTACAGTGTGATTATAGACAAGCAACACTATTCCCTGGACTTTAGCTAAACAGTCTCACTAGTCTGGAAGGGGTAAGGTGACTGCACATATTCTACATATTTCATTACCGCACTCTAGTGTGAATGTCTGACTCATTCTGCGAATGCATAAGCAATGGCTGGCTTCTAATACTACTAAAACGTGACAACAGGATATGTTTTTAAACAGTTATGTGTCAGCAAAGGCATGAAGTAACTAAATGCTTCCCTCACAAAGGTTGCACAAATTCACATACTCACAGTGTGATTGTAGACAAGCAACACTATTCCTTGGACTTTAGTAAAACAGACTCACTAGTCTGGAAGGGGTAAGGTGACTGCACACATTCTACATATTTCAATACTGCACTCTGGTGTGAATGCCTGAATTATTCTGTGAATGCGTAAGCAATGACTAGCTTCTAATACTATTAAAACTTGACAACAGAATAGGTTTTTAAACAGTTATGTGTCAGCAAAGACATGAAGTAACAAAATGCTTCTCTCACTAAGGATGCCCAAATGCCCACAGCCTCACAGTGTGATTCTAGACAAGCAACACTATTCGTTGGACTTTATCAAAACAGACTGACTAGTCTGGAAGGGTATACAACCTTTACAACAAATCTTTTACCACGCACTACCATTACAACGCAGTCATTGCAACGCAAACCATTACAACGTATTGCGCTGGGGGACGCTCTAGGATAGGGAATAAGTTTATTTTACTATCCAACACCTTCCCTAGTGTCCACGGGGACTAGAGTTGGAATAGTAAATTAAACTATTCACTATCCAGCACCTCAAAGCGCTATGCGTTGTAATGGTATGCGTTGTAAATACCGCATTGCAATGGTATGCGTGGTAAAAGTATGCGTTGTAACGTCATACATCCGTCTGGAAGGGGTAAGGTGACTGCACACATTCTACATATTTCACTGCTGCACTCCATTGTGAATGCCTGACTCGTTCTGCGAATACATAAGCAATGATTGACTTCTAATACTACTAAAACTTGACAACAGGATAGGTTTTTTAACAGTTATGTGACAGCAAAGACATGAAATAACCAAATGCTTCTCTCACAATGGTTGCCCAAATACACACAGACTCACAGTGTGATTCTAGACAATCAACACTATTCCTTGGACTTTAGCAAAACAGACCCACTTGTCTGGAAAGGGTAAGATGACTGCACTCATTCTACATATTTCACTACTGCACTCTAGAGTGAATGCCTGACTCATTCTGCAAATGCATAAGCAATGAATGACTTCTAGTACTACTGAAACTTGACAACAGGATAGGTTTTTACACAGTTATGTATCACAAAGACATGAAGTATCAAAATGCTTCTCTCACAATGGGTGCCTAAATGCACACAGACTCACAGTGTGATTCTAGACAAGCAAAACTATTCCTTGGACTTTATCAAAACAGACTCACTAGTCTGGAAGGGGTAAGGCGACTGCACACATTCTACATATTTCACTACTGCACTCTAGTGTGAATGCCTGATTCATTCTGCGAATGCATAAGCAATGCTTGGCTTCTAATACTACTAAAACTTGACAACATGATAGGTGTTTAAACAGTTATGTGTCAGCAAAGACATAAAGTAACCAAATGCTTCTTTCACAATGGTTGCCCAAATGCACACAGATTTACACTGTGATTATAGACATGCAACACTATTCCCTGGACTTTAGCTAAACAGTCTCACTAGTCTGGAAGGGGTAAGGTGACTGCACACATTCTACATATTTCACTACTGCACTTTAGTGTAAATGTCTGACTCATTCTGCGAATGCATAAGCAATGACTGGCTTCTAATACTTCTAAAACGTGACACCAGGAAATGTTTTTAAACAGTTATGTGTCAGCAAAGACATGAAGTAACAAAATGCTTCTCTCACAAAGGTTGCACAAATGCACAGACTCATATTGTGATTGTAGACAAGCAACACTATTCCTTGGACTTTAGTAAAACATACTCACTATTCTGGAAGGGGTAAGGTGACTGAACACATTCTACATATTTCAATACTGCACCCTAATGTGAATGCCTGATTCATTCTGCGAATGCATAACCAATGACTGGCTTCTAATACTACTAAAACTTGACAACTGGATAGGTTCTTAAGCAGTTATGTGTCAGCAAAGACATGAAGTAACCAAATGCTTTTCTCACAATGGTTACCCAAATGCACACAGACTCACAGTGTGATTCTAGACAAGCAACACTATTCCCTGGACTTTAGCTAAACAGACTCACTAGTCTGGAAGGGGTAAGGTGACTGCACACATTCTACATATTTCACTACTGCACTCTAGTGTGAATGTCTGACTCATTATGCCAATGCATAAGCAATGACTGGCTTCTAATACTACTAAAACGTGACAACAGGATATGTTTTTAAACAGTAATGTGTCAGCAAAGGCAAGAAGTAACTAAATGCTTCTCTCACAAAGGTTGCACAAATGCACAGACTTACAGTGTGATTGTAGACAAGCAACACTATTCCTTGGACTTTAGTATAACAGACTCACTAGTCTGGAAGGGGTAAGGTGACTGCACACATTCTACATATTTCAATACTGCACTCTGGTGTGAATGCCTGACTTATTCTGCAAATGCATAACGAATGACTGACTGCTAATACTACTAAAACTTGACAACAGGATAGGTTTTTAAACAGTTATGTGTCAGCAAAGACATGAAGCAACAAGATGCTTCTCTCACAAAGGTTGCACACATGCACAGACTCACAGTGTGATTGTAGACAAGCAACACTATTCCTTGGACTTTAGTAAAACAGACTCACTAGTCTGGAAGGGGTAAGGTCAAGTCAAGTCAAGTCAAATAATTTATATAGCACGCTACATAACCAGAGGGTCTCAAGGCGCTTGAAGAAGGGAGGGGAATTATTTGTCGAATATCCAAGTTTTAAGTTGCTTTCTGAATGCTAGATGGTTCTGAGTGAGGCGAAGGTGAGTGGGAAGTGAGTTCCAGGTTTTAGCTGCCAGGTAGGAGAAGGATCTTCCTCCCATGGTGGTTTTGTTGATGCGAGGTACAGTAGCAAAGGCTTGGTTGGAGGATCGTAGCTGGCGGGAGGGGGTGTAGAAGGAAAGTCGTGTGTTGAAGCATTCGGGTCCAAGTTCGTAAAGTGCTTTGTGTGCGTGGGTTAGGTGGCGGAATGTAATCCTCCTATTGACGGGGAGCCAGTGGAGGTTTTTCAGGTGACCGGAAATGTGGTCTTTACGCGGGATGTCTAGTATGAGTCTGGCTGAAGCGTTCTGGATGCGTTGGAGTTTTTTCTGGAGTTTTGCGGTGGTACCGGCGTATAGGGTGTTTCCGTAGTCCAGGCGGCTCGTGACCAGTGCGTGGGTGACCGTTTTTCTAGTTTCGGTTGGGATCCAACGAAATGTTTTTTGGAGCATGCGAAGAATGTTGAAGCAAGATGATGAAACGGCGTTGACTTGTCTGTTCATTGAGAGTGAGGAGTCCAGGATGACGCCCAGGTTCCGTGCGTGGTCCGTCGGGATGGGTGCTTTTCCAAGGGCCTCTGGCCACCAAGTCATCCCAGGCGGAGGGGGAGGTACCTAGGATAAGGACTTCTGTTTTATCTGAGTTCAGTTTCAGACGGTGACTGCAAACATTCTACATTTTTCACTACTGCACTCTAATGTGAATGCCTGACTCATTCTGCAAATGCATAGGCAATGACTGAGTTCTAATACTACCAAAACCTGCCAACAAGTTAGGTTTTTACGCAGTTAAGTGTCAAGAAAGACATGAAGTAACAAAATGCTTCTCTCACAAAGGTTGCCCAAATGCACTAAGACTAATAGTGTGATTCTAGACAAGCAACACTATTCCTTGGACTTTATCAAATCAGATTCACTAGTCTGGAAGTGGTAAGGTGACTGCACACATTCTACATATTTCACTACTGCACTCTAGTGTGAATGCCTGATTCATTCTGTGAATGCATAAGCAATGACTGGCTTCTAATACTACTAAAACTTTACAACAGGAAAGGTTTTTAAACAGTTATGTGTCAGCAAAGACATGAAGTAACAAAATGCTTCTCTCACAATGGTTTCCCAAATGCACACATATTTACAGTGTGATTGTAGACAAGCAACACTATTCCCTGGACTTTAGCTAAATAGACTCACTAATCTGGAAGGGGTAAAGTGACTGCATACATTCTACATATTTCACTACCGCACTCTGGTGTGAATGCCTTACTTATTTATTTATTTATTTTTATAGCATTTGTAAGGCGCGCAGCTACCCACAAAGGGTTTCCCGGCGCCGAAAGAACAGATCACGAGAACAGCTAGCTAGAAAGAGAATCCAGGGGAACTTATATGTCAAACAACCAGGTCTTTACACTTTTCCTAAAGTTCCTGAAGTTTTCCTCTTTGCGTATTTGAGTGGGCAATGTATTCCACAGGGTTGGACCTAGATATGAGAAAGATCTCCCGCCCATTCTGGCCCGTTTGAACCTAGGAACCGCAAATTTCGCTGATGTAGCTGAGCGAAGATTGCGATTGGGAACATGAAGTTTGGCAAGGTCTTGGAGATATTTGGGAGCGGTCCCAGCTTTAATTTTAAGAGGTCAGAGTTTTTAATCGAATCCTGTTTTCGACCCTGAGCCAGTGTAGATCCCTAAGATGTTTTGTGATCCTGGCATATCTGGGTATTCGGCAAAGCAATCTGGCTGCGGCGTTTTGTACCAGTTGTAAGCGTCTTACTACTGCTTTGTTCGCACCCAGGTACAAGATGTTACCGTAGTCAAGCCTAAAGGTTACTAAGGCATTGACTACGGTCTTCTGAGTGGTAAGTGGCAGCATCCAGACAATTTTTCGGAGCCATCTAAGAATTGTAAAACATGTGCCCGCTACTTTGTTGGCTTGCTGTAACATGGAGAGGTTGTCATCTATGATAACCCCAAGGTTTCTGACCTGGGTGGCAGGAGGCGGCAGCTTGCCTAGTGATGTCGGCCAGTGGGGATCACTCCAAAGGTCCTTATTATTCCCTAAAAGGAGGACCTCAGTTTTGTCTCCATTCAATTTAAGTTGATTGGTTGACATCCAGCAGAATATCTCATGGAGGCCTATTTTGAGTGCGGAAGGGGCAGACGTATCAGATTTAGAAAGAGAAAACAAAATCTGGGAATCGTCGGCATATGTCATTAAAATAAGACCAGAGTTCTCAGCAAGGTTAGCTAGGGGACGAAGATACAAATTAAACAATAGGGGGCTTAGGATAGATCCCTGTGGTACCCCATGGGGAGAGTAAAAGACATCTGAGCAGGCCTCAGCAGAGGTGATCTGGAAGGTGCGTCGGGATAAGTATGATTTAATCCACTCTAACGCCCTGCCCTCGACACCACACTCCTCCAGCCTGACGAGCAGTCTGGTATGAGAGATGGTGTCGAAGGCCGCACTGAGATCTAACAGGACCAGTGCTACCGTTTGACCATCATCTCTGAGCTCTCGGATCTTTTCGGTAATCCCGAGCAGGGCTGTCTCGGTGGAGTAGCCACTCCTAAAGCCAGACTGGGAGGGGTGAAGTAATTTGTTTTCCTCTACATATGAGGAAAGTGCCTCATGGATGTGCCTTTCTAACATTTTGGAAAATGCAGGGAGTAACGATATTGGCCGATAATTGGCCAAAGTCGTAGGATCGGCAGTCGGCTTCTTTAACAAAGGGCTGACTATGGCGTGCTTCCATAAAGCAGGAACTGAAGCGTGTTCCAGGGAGGCATTAAGTGTGTCTGTAATGGGCATCAAAGTGGAGTCCTCCAGTTGGCTCATGATGCTGATGGGGATAGGGTCGCGCGGGGAACCTGATTTGATGGATTTGAGAAGATTCCTCAGTTGATCTGGAGTGATGGGAGGCCAGGCATCAAGATGACAATTACTTTTGGGGGTTAGAGGAAGGTCATTTTGGTTGTGGGCATTAGAGCTGTTTGTGTTTATATTTGAGACAATTTTCTCAATTTTGTCAGAGAAAAAGGCTGCCTGATCCTGACACCGCTGGGTGTTGAGTGGAGCCGCCTCTGCTCTACAATTTTCTCTGGCTAGTTCTGTGAATGCATAAGCAATGACTGGCTTCTAATACTACTAAAACTTGACAACAGGATAGGTGTTTACGTAGTTATGTGTCAACAAAGACATGAAGTGACAAAATGCTTCTCTCACAATGATTGCTCATTGGCACACAGACTCACAGTGTGATTCTAGACAAGCAACACTATTCCTTGGACTTTAGCCAAACAGACTCACTAGTCTGAAATTGGTAAGGTGGCTGCACACATTCTACATATTTCACTACTGTACTCTAGTATGAATGCCTGACTCATTCTGCGAATGCATAAGCAATGGCTAGGTTCTAATACTACTAAAACTTGACAACAGGATAGAGTTTTAAGCATTTATGTGTCAGCAACGATATGAAGTAACCAAATACTTCTCTCACAATGGTTGCCCAAATGCACACAGATTCACAGTGTGATTCTAGACAACCAAGACTATTCCCTGGACTTCAGCAGGAGAAACACAGTAGTCTTATTAAAAACAAAGGCACGAGGGGCGTGGCTTAACCAGCGATGGGGTAAGACGTGTCTCTGGGGAGCTCCGGCGGGCCACCACTATTATAAGCAATTAACGCGGAGCTGGGTGAGCCACGGAAACCACCTTTGGAGTGGACATTGACGGCAGTGACCAGGGCCATCGGCTGAGGGGCTGAACTCTGTTCGGCTGCGGTCTGAGACACGGAAGACGACGGGACCTGGAGGCCCGGTGGAGCAGATTGCCATCTTGCGAGCCCCTGACGGAGTCCCTCTTTGGTCCTGGCGATCCCCCGACACACCCGAGCATCGGGGAACCAGCAGAGCAGTGACAGGGAAGATCAGCAACGCCTATACCCCCAACTGTACGGTGGTGGCGGAAGGGGTCGAGCTGGCGACCCTTTGCTGGTCATGTTGATGAAGCCCAAATTGCAGCTGGTTGAGAAGGGCGTCATTTGAGAAGCCCAGCGGAGAATGGCCTGCGGTACACGCCTGGAGGTGTTGATTGTCAACCTCGGGGCGGCCGCAGATTGCTGTGCTCTGGAGAGCCGGGTGCGGGGCTGCACGCTGCTTCGCAACAACCCTTGGCATCTCATGGGACTCCGGCAGCTTAGTAATTGAGCTGAGCGGCGGCGTGGAGAACTGTAGCCTTAAGGCCCGGTGGCGCAGGGTATGCCTGAAACCCCAGAATTCACCTGCCTTGTCAGAAATAGAGACACAGACTCTTCTTCTGGAGTAGAAGATTGTATTTATTAGCTGCAGCTAGTACAGTGGTCTTAGAAGTCGTTGGTATAATGAGGTTCAAAAGAGACTGCCACTTAACTCCGTGGCGCAGAGGTTTATATACGGTACAATACAATGCAAAATGCAATCACACAAGAGCATGAGACATAGGCAAATGTTATAGACAATGCTTTAAGTCCAAAGCAACTCAAGTTCCCGGTCATGTTTATCACTCGACCCCTTAAACAAATTACAAATGAATCCACACAATTTGATTTACAAGTAGAGAAAACACAGCTGTATGTTTTAGAAGGACAGCCGTGAAACAGGAGAATGCATGAGACGTGTAGCGAAGGACAGCAAATAAGATAACTTAAAGGAAAGAATGGTGCGAACCAACAAATGGTCCGGACAGGGATTAACCAGCTCAGACAGGAATTAGTGTTCTCGGTCAGACCCTGACACTCGTTAGCAAACATAGGCAGTGAAGCCACTTGACATGTAAATGTAGAAACAACAAAAACATTGCGTTCGCTGCGCTGCCTGAGTGAGGGCAACACAAGATGGCGGCGACTACAAAATGGAGGCTGAGCACGAACAAATTAGTAATTTACAGAACCTCAGGCGACACTTCTGCCTCAGAGTGACTGGCAGCTTTTGAAGAGGACGGGCCGGCGATCCTATAGTTGCAGCGTTGACGAAATCTGCATCGGGGTAGGCAGAGGCGGTAGACATCTGGTTGGCCTGGCGGGTCCTGCACTGCGGCGCATGCCTGGAGGCTCTCAGCGGTGTGAGTCTCAGCGGGGCTGGTGCGGGAACTGGGTTTCAGGAGCATTGAAACTCACAGCAGGTACGGAGCGGCTGAGGCTGGGGGCTGCGAGTATGAGGCACGGCAAGGTGCGGGCACCAGACAGTAGGCTGCACGTTGCTGTACTCGAGAGGTCTGTGATCCCCGCAGCATTGGTTGGTGGGGTGTGGAGGGGCATAGGAGATGGTCCTGGGTGGGCACCCTGCTATTTTGTGGTCTGAGCATGAGGCGGCCTGGAGGCTTGGAATACTTATCGGGCTGTCTGGAGGCGCACTTGATATTTGCATTGTAGCAGACAGGGGGCGCGACGGAGGGGCATAGTGTGTTGTGAAAGCCCTGCCACCCTGAGACACTGGTGAGCGGCAACCTGGAGGCATCGGATGGCCAGCCCCTAGCACTGGATAATCCTGTGATATGCCCTGGGCTGACTGAGGGGGAACAAGAGACGTGGTGCAGAGAGAAGAAGGGTCGGTGGACAGGTGCTGTGCGGCGAGGTCCATAGTGGGGATGGGGGTGTGGGCATCTGTGTGACGATGGTGCCGTCCTCGAGGTGTGTGTGACCTTCGGCCTAAGGAGCTTCAAGTTTGTCAGCCATAAAGTGGGGGGGTGCGAAGTGTACGCGGACATTAGTAGAATACCAGAGGCCCTAAAAGCAGACATTTGACCTCCCGGGCCGGGAGTAGGGGCCTTCTCAGTGTCTGGAGTGCATTGCCTGCAGGTATTATTATAGAGAGGACTAAGACTCTCTCGTGCTAGTAGGGGTCAAACAGCGACCGTCCTCGCCTTTGCTATCTCTTGAGACTGGGACCGGTGGGGCTGAGAGTAGACCCACTTGGCAGAAAGGCGCTCTAATAAGCAGTTGTGTGACTTGTTGCTGCCCCTGAACCTGACGCATCATGGAAGATTTACTCCGCCAAAATGACGCGCACCAACAGAGGCAGGGACGCTTCGGAACAACTTCTAAGGACACCACTGTGGAAGCAATGTGGGGCAAGGCCGGTTCATCGGCTCCTGATAATATGACACCGCTGGCGGATGGTGTCTCCCCCCCAGTAACACAGGCATTCATGGCCACCTTCATGTCGAAACTAAAAACTGAAATAGGAACTCTACGCTCCGAAGTCCATTCATGTGTCCGGTAACTCAGGAAGGAGGTCACGGACCTGGCGAGTGGGTACACGGATTGGAGAAGATAGTAGATGCCCGTACGGAAGATCAAGAGCAACTCTGGCAGCGCCTTGCCGCCCCGGAGGACCAGAATATAGAACTGCAACTTAAGCAAGAGGACCTGGAAAATTGCAGTTGCTGGAACAACCTCGGCATCCAGGGGGTTCCTCTCGGGGCAGAAGGCAAGGACATCATGACCTATGTGGTGTAACTTCTCCACAAGGTTTGGGGAGATGAAGACGCCTCCCCGCTGGCTTTGGACCGGGTTCACCAGGTCTCTGTGCCCGCAGGCCGAACGGGTCTCCTCCCAGACATTTTACCCAGGGTCCACTTTTTTACAGAGAAAGAAGCTATTCTTCGGGCAGCAAGATCGAAGCAGGACCTAACATATGATGGGTGCTTTGTCAGGGCAGGTGTGGAGGTCGGAAAATGCCTATTCACACTGTGTAATGTTTATACACCAAACCAGATGCATGACTCCCATCTCCGCACGCTACTGCTGGAACATGTGCCGCAGGGTGACCCCTTCTTGATTGTGGGGGGATTTTAACCTGGTGTGGGACCCTGCTATGGACCATAGCGAAGCCTCCTCGAATGGGATGGGGGCCATGTCCTCGGCACTCCAGAAGCAGATAACGGACCTTGGCTTGATAGACTCCTGGTGATATCACTGTCCTGGCATCCAGGACTACTCGTTCTACTCGCATGTCCACCGCTCATACTCACACATTGATTATTTATTTGTATCGCATGCCCCTATACGGGATATTTTGGCGGCATCCCTGTCCGACATCTTGATATCCGATCATGCTCACCCCCAGCTTCTCCTGCAGGATCTGGCAGCATGCCCCACTCATTTGCCGCAGTGGCACCTACCGCCACATATCCTGCGGGATCCGGCCAATGTGGAGACTATACAGACGGCCATTGACTCTTACTTTGCGAGCAATGATCTACCCGAGACCACATTCCCAGTAGTTTGGGACGCCTTCAAGGCGACAATCTGCGGTCATATCACGTCCATAGCGATTGCGCAGGCACGGGAAGCCCGCCGTCTAGAGGATAGCCTCTCCATAGACATTAAGACGCGGGAGAAGCAAGATCAGGAACACCCATCACTTGCAAACAGGCGGAAGCTTGCCAACCTTCAGGGTCAACTTCATTCCCAACGAACTAATAAAGCTGAGCGGTCTCTACTCGATTTTAAAAAACGGTACTTTGAAGGGGGGATAAAGTGGCCAAGGCCCACATTGCGAATATCCAATTATTGGATGGGGAACGCGTTACTGCGGAGCGAGCTAGCGAGGCCTTCAGGGCATATTACACCACGCTGTACGAGGCAGAAACTCCCCCTCAAGCCTATATTGAAGAGGTCTTTAATCAGTGCCCCTGGACCCCAATACACCCACACTACACTAAGTAACTGGATAGTCCTCTCGTGGCGGAGGAATTGATGGCTCCCCTGAAAGACCTCCCCCTTGGAAAGACACCAGACCTGGACGGCTTGCCGGTGGCCTTCTACCGTATGTTCATATCACAACTCCAGCCCTACCTGCTGCGCTTTTATAACTCCTTCCCGGGCACGGCGGGGCCGTCGCCCTCCATGGGTAAGGTAGAAATAGCCCTTATAACCGAAACCGGGAAAAGATCCCATGCTGTGTGCCTCCTACCACCCTATTGCAATACTGAACACTGACCTCAAAATCTACACTAAAATGTTAGCTAAACATCTGGACCCCCATATGCCTGGCCTCGTGAAGCTGGACTAAGTTGACTTCATACGCAATCCATCCGACAGGGGGAGGACAATGTGGTAGAATTGCGCATTTGGTAGGGAAAGCACACCACTAAAACATACCAGCCTGCCTTCTGTTGCTTGGTGCAGAGAAGGCATTCAACTGGGTGGACTGGGCTTTTTCTGTGCGGTGTTATACAAGATCGGCTTGGGTCGCAACATGATTTCTATGATCATAGCCCCCTATCTCTCCCCACAGGCGAGGGTCCGAGTTAACGGGAGCTCACGGAGCCTTTCTTCATACATAGGGGTACACGGCAGGGCTGCCCTCTTTCGCCTCTGCTATTTTCCCTGGTAATAGAGTCCGTGGCAGAGCAGATAAGACAGAATGCTGACATACTCTTATAGGTCAGCAAAATAAAGTAGCACTATTCACGGATGACCTTATGCTCACGTTGACGCGTCCGCATACATCTCTCCCTGTCCTCCATGCTCTTTTGCAGAACTTTGAAAGGGCATCGGCCTCAAGATCAATCATAACAAATCCTGGGCTTTAAACCTCACAATTCCAGAGGTACTAGTCTAGAAAACACTTGCTCCCTATCAATGGACTACAGACCATATTAGAAATCTAGGACTTCAACTGACCCCTTCCTTGGACACATGGTCCCAGGTAAACTGGCGAGAATGCAAGAAAACTGTACTGGAAGATCTGTGGAGGTGGAAAGCCCTCACTATCTCATGGCTCGGTAGGCCTAATGACGTCAAATTGTCGATACTCCCTAAAATCTTATACCTATTCCAATGTCTCCCCACTCCTATACCGCCACAACAGATACAGGTTCTCCAAAAGGAAATCGCCAACTTTATATGGGCGGACGTCGACCGCGGTTCTCCCACAGGATCCTCATATTGCCTAGAGATGTGGGGACTAGCATGCCCTAACCTTTTGGAATATTACTGGGCCTCACATCTCCGAATTGTCTCGGAATGAACAACCACTGAAAGTGAAAAGGTCTGGTTCCATATGGATAGGATGGTCACAGGGCATACTATCTGGGATCTGACCTGGCTTTACCGTACAGTGTGCTCTTGTAGTGCTTATCTTGCGGTACCTACTGAAACGGTCCAAAATATATTGGACAAGGTAGCAACACGTAAGGGGCTGATGAACTTCCCTTCCCCTCATACTTCCATTGCGGGCAACCCACTGTTCCCTACGGCCCTCCATTCACCAGCGTTTGCCAAATGGACACAGGGGGGTTGCAGAGTGATCAGGGACTTGTTCGAGGGGGGTCATCTAAAAACGTTCGCTCAGTGCTGAGAAGAATTCCATCTCCCACTAGATGCGGGCATCTAGTATGCGCAGTTGCGCCACAGGGTATCCTCATCAGAGATGCAGCTGGCCGCTACAAGGCCATAAACCCCTTTCGAGTGGCTGGTCTGCTCCTTTGACAATTTGAAAGGCCTCCTATCTATCAGATTCTATAACACCCACAGGTGTTGGCCACGCACCCATATCAACTGACCCCCAATACGGAAATCACACCTACACAGTGGAGCCGACTATGGCGATACATCCCTAGGGTCTATCGTAGCATCCCTCAGAGGGAAAATGCTCACAAATTATGACACAGTGGTACTACACACCCGCCCTGTTACACAAAATTTTCCCTGCCACGTCAATCAATCAATCATTTGTAAAGCACACTACATACCCAGGATGGTTTCAAGGTGCTGAGGGGTGGTGGGGTGCTGTTGCCACTGGTCAAAGAGCGAGGTCTTGAGTCGTCTCCTGAAGGTCAGCAGGTCTTCTGTTTGTCTAGGTTGAGGGGGAGGGTGTTCCAGGTCTTGGCGGCGAGATGAGAGAAGGACCTGCCTCCGGATGTGGTTCTACGGATGCGCGGGACCGTGGCCAGGGCGTGGTCAGCGGAGCGGATTTTCCTGTTGGGTACGTAGAAGGAGAGGGGCCGGTTTTGTGGAGTGCCTTGTGTGCGTGGACCAGGAGCTCTTCTGTTAACATGGAGCCAGTGCAGGTTCCTCAGGTGGGGGGTGATGTGGTCGCTGCGCGGGACGTCGAGGATTAGGCGTGCGGAAGCGTTCTGGATTTTTTGTAGTCTGTTGATGAGCTGAGCTTGGACGCGGCTTCGGTGTAGAGGGCGTTTCCATAGTCGAGTCTGCTGCTGACTTCATCCCCCTTATGTTGGAGGTGAACTCTTCACAGCACGATTGCAATCATGGGACACAGCTGTAACACTATATGGAGCTCCTTAGTCCAATATCTCTGTAAAATAGAGCATGCACGACACCTGCCCCCTATGCTTAGAGCGCTGCAACTTTTTGTGGATCATTTAACACGAATAAGGGGAGAGGGTCAATTATAACTCAAGCTCTCACACCCGAACCCCCTAGGAAATAATTGTACACACGCAAAGGGGTGGAGAGGAAAATCAAGAGAAGGAACAAAGGAAAAAGGGAAAACCCCTAAACATTCCACAAAACCAAAAAATTATTTGTTTTGAGAATACTGCCCTCACTCACACACCGAAGTGTGTGACATGCTTCATCATTGGGTCTGCTTACAATACGCCCAGGTGTAGCCACACTCTGGACGGAGCATAAGGAGGGGGGTTTAACACAAAAAGACCATAAGACAAATATACAAGACCAAACAACATATAAACATATAAGTCAAACAATGATCAGTGGATATCACCCTGTGACTGGAAAAGGTCCACAACACGTGCAGTTAAAGGGAAAGTGTTTAAAACTAGTTTGTGAATGCCAAATTAAAACTTTATTAACAGGCTCCACAATCAGGATTAAAAGAAACAAGAGGATGGGTAATGTTTTTTGAGGATGTCATACTCCCACCAGACCCGAAAAGGCAGCTTGCGTAACTTGATTGACCATGACTGCCTGCTTCTTCAATGATCAATACAGCACCTATTGCTACCCACGCTGGATGTCACCACCACCACAAGCTACAATACATCAGCTTACCCGCTCACCCACGTAGCTCTCTGACACTCTTCTATTTATTTTCTCTCTCTTTTCGAGCCTTTCTCTGTCCCTCTACCACTATCCACTTTACAGAGGCCTCTAGCCCACGTCCTTCAAGTTTTTAGGCTCTAAAAGAGTCCTGATTTATCCCACTGCACGCTACCATTGATATATGTATTAGCTCATGCGGCCGGCCCTAGAAGGGTTGTAGGCGTAACGCTGTGTTATGATTAGTCTACAACTGCTCTTCTATCCTTTGGAAAACAGGAGAACGTAACCTGGCCGGACCCTGAAAGGGGTTGTGGGCTTAAAACTTTGTATGTATGGACTCCAACTATATTTTTGATTTTGAAAATAAAACAGATTTAAAAAAAAAAGAGAAACCGGAATAGAGCTCACTTCTACAGTGCCATTTCCCTTTTGAACTTTGTTGTAAAGGTGGTTGGTTTTCTGGTATTAGATAGGCTAGTGTGTTGGACAGATGATAATAACTTCCTGGCTGAGGTCCAATATGGCTTTCGCCCTGGATGCTCGACGGTGGACCAGTGTTTGAATTTATATATGGTTTTGAATAAGTACACCGTGGCCTGCACTGGTTTCATCTACCTAGCTTTTATGGATCTGTCCTCCGCATTTGATCGCATCAATAGATCTAATCTCTGGCAGATAATGCTTTCTATTTGTATTGACAAAGATATGATTTTAAGGGATCTCCACAGTGATAATAAATCCATAGTCTGTTACTCTAAAGACCTTAATGTGACTCGTGAGTTCCCCATCCAGAGAGGGGTGCGTCAGGGGTGTATTTTGGCTTCCTTTTTTTTAATTTGTATATTAGTAGTTTGGAACAGGCTCTCCTGAATTTAAAAACTTACTGTCCTCAGGTGGGCAGGAGAAGTTTGCTGGTCCTCTTGTATGCTGATGACGCTGTCCTCATGGTGGGGGCAGCGAGAGGCCTACAACCTTTGCTGATCTCCTTTGTACATTTCATGAAGGGCCTGGATCTGTTGGTCAATCACATCAAATCTTTTGTAATGAAGGTGGGTCTCAAACCAGCCAAGTCCTATGCATTCATGATGGGGGCCATTCCGATCCACAAGACTGATGTTTTTTTCCTACTTGGGGTAGTGTTTGATGCGGCTCTGTATTGGCGCCCTTTTATAAGCTGAAAAAAAGGGAATTTGGCTAGGGTGACCGCCACTGTTTTTAACTTTGCTACTAAACTAGGAAACAGACCGACTGGGGCACTCCTGCAGATGTACAACGCTAAATGCATCTCGAAGGTCACCAATGGGAGTGAGTTCTGCAGCTATAACGCGCAGGGTACATTACAACTTGTCGAAAATACTTTCCTGAGACAGATACGCTGCTTACCGCAGAGCATACCATCCTTTGTAGTGCACAAAGAACTAGGGTTGGCCTTTCTCTCTGAGGGGTTGGCTTTTCGTCCCATATCGCTATGGATGAAAATTTGGACTAAGAAGGAAAACTGTCTTAGTAAGGAAATTTTAAGAGACTGTCTTTCCCTTGACTAACTAACTGCATCTGTTGGCTCAAGTTTGTCAAAGAATGTTTCATCAGTCTTGGTAGGGCAGACCTATTTGAGCGCCCAGAGGAAACGTTCTGTACGGATTTGATCTGGTGGAAAGGGAATTTTTTGAAAAACCATAGTTTGGTCAGAGTAGAAGTGGAGTTGAGGAAGTGTAGTGTGCATAGGTACCTTTTATTGAAAACTGTGTCATCAACTGAACCTTATCTCATTTGGTTTAAAAGTATTCATGACCGTTTTCTATTGACAAGATTTAAATTGGTCCTCTTTCACAATCTTTTGGCCCAACCTCACGGTGCACATAGAGGGCAGTGCCTCCCACCTTGTGGTTGCAATGGAAAATCTCCACAGGATATGATTCACTTTTTTATTGTTTTGTAGTTTTTATGAGGCATCTAGAAAATCTTTTATTATTCCTTTTCTTAAAAAAAAGCAGGTTTTAGGCAGGTTAGACCTGCTTTTATCTTTTTACAACAGCTTTCAAGTTATTCAGTATTGCATGTTCTTGACTTTTTAAGGGTTGCCATGAGGCTCCGGTCTAGCTGTGATTAGCCTTTATGGACACTTATTTGTCACTGTGATAATATGAATTTGGTTTTAACTTGATCCGTGTTTATATTCTTGTAATTTAGGGGGCTGTGGTAAACGTTTTCATTGCACTTGAAATAATCTTTACCACCAATATTGTATTTTAATGGTGTCCGTCAAGGCCCACACATATTTTGGACTCCTTAAACTTTGCCATAGCACCTAATTACCGTCCCTGCACATACGGGCCAATGACGGTCAAATTACATTGGTGTCTTATGTATCAGATCGATATTCTTTTAGCCGTGTTTGTTTGACTTCTAAGGTTTTTTTTGTAAAAATCAAATAAAGTATTGACTGATTGATTGACAACTGAGTCTTCACATGACATGTCTTTTTCTCATATAGCTTAATTGCACTAATCTAATTCAGCCAACCTTCCAATAAAACTGCATCCCTAGCAGTGCCTAAATTGAGGCCGTGGTTTCCAGTTCTCAGCGCAGGCACTTAATTGTCAACACCGGCACTTATTACAGTTTGCCACATGGTGGTGCTGTTTGTCTAAATTACAGCTGAACTCAACAACAGTTGTTTATTAATTGAATATACATTAAAAATTACTAATACTTAAAGAACAATAAAAAAACAAAGACCTCACAAATTAATAACTCATCTTTCAAATTGATTTGTAGATTAAGTAGTATCTCATTTACACCCCACATTTTCTTATACATAATGTCTGTAGTCCACTGCTCTTTGCAAAACCAAAAGATGTCAAACTTTCCCTCTCATTCTGCACAGATATACATTTAAATATTAAATCACATTGCTTCCCACATTAATTCAAAAGCTAACACACATTTCTATTGGTTACACATTTCAACCCTTTCCAATTGACATAACTTTCAACCCTACTCCCATTCTGCTTAATGCCTGTTACCATAGTAACAGTTCATGGAACACTCAACTGAACACGCAGGTCAGAAGTTCTGCATACAATGTTGCAAATCCAAACCGCAAGTGTGCTTGACTTTTCAAAATATCAGCTTATTCTATGTAATGCTCCTTTCAAACTGTTTTTATTAACCAATAAGAAACATGCTTTTAAAACACAGTAACATGCACCCTAATTTTCAGTCTATAATGTTCTGAAACAGCCAATCATTTCTCTTCTTTGTTCAAAACTGCATCTTATCCACTATTTTAGAAAAATCTTAGTTTTCAAACTGCCCATTTCACATACAGACACCTTCTGAGTGCATCCAGACCTCCCTTCAAGATGCCTAGAGTGTGGTTTGTGGGACACAGGTATATTTTCTGGCACAAAAGCTATGCAGAAAACAGAGATATTGACAAACATTTAGCTTTGCTAAACATAGACATTAAATGGATTGGACAGAGAGGATTAAAGTGCCACCAATTGATGTCATTTTTGCATCTCCAATACCCTGACCTCATATTTGTGCACTGTGGTGGCAATGACCTAGGCACTTTGACTGGGGTAGGTCTGGAAATGCTTATGAAGGACACCTTTGGAGAATTATTGTCTCTTTTCCCCCAAACTGCCTTTATTTATTCTAACATATGGGGTCCATTTACAAAAACAATCTGCGTTTTAATATGCATGGCATCTATAGGAGAGATGGTGTACATTTTACCGATGAGGGTAACAGTGTCTTCCTAAACAACTTTAGACTCTGCATACGTACTTACTTTGGGTCCCCCATTGTAATAAAAATATTGCACCTGGGATTTGGCCCACCCGGGGCGAATTAATAATGAAGCGCGGGAGCCCGCGCTTCGTTTTACTTCTATGACGAATCTGCGCACCCTGCACGGATTTTGCCGCTTTTGAAAAAAAACAACATTTATTTTTGCCCCTGGGGGTCCTTGTTCGACCCCCTTAGCAGGCCCAGGGGGTCAGGGTGTTTCTACCCTGCCCCCTTTTTATGTTTCGCGCACTTGTTGCGCTGATTTCTTGTGCATCGTTCTCACAAAATGGCTGCCAACACTTCCTGGTTTGGAGTGTTGACGGTAAATTAGCATGCAGCTCGTGATCGGGAGGGTGCAGCACGGTACGCACAGGGTACTCGGAACCACCGCAGCCATAGATATATATGTGTTTTTACTTTTGATTTTCTCAGGAACTACTGAACAGATTTACCCCATTTAAAAAAAAATGGCACCTTTCTAAACCAAGGGCTTCCTTTTGCCAAATTTTGAGTAATTCCGTTCAGCAGTTCGGGCTGTAGCCGCCGCTAAAGTTTCCTATGGAAAATTGCATGGGAAAACGTTTTGGATCCCCCTTTCTTCTCAGCCTCTGCTTGCCGAATCACCCCTAAACTTTCAAGATAGGAGCGAACCGGAGTGGGCCATACGTTTTGAAAATTTCACAAAGATTTGTTGACCAGCGCTAAAGTTATTGGAAATAGAATGTTGCGGATTTCCTATGGAAAAAAGATCCTATTTATAACTACCTCTGGCTACCGCCAGTAGGTAATATAGATGTAGATATATATGTTTGTGTGTATATATACATATATATATATATATATATATATATATCTATATATATTCGTTTCCCAACAAAACTCCTTCCGGGTCCCTTGACCCATGAAAGGTGGCGTGGACGTCGGCGGAGTGAATCCGACACAAGTATGCTCTCAATAAACAAAGTCCATATCCCACGCTCTCAGGAAACAACACGGAGACACCAAGATATATATATGTATGTATATATATATATATATATATATATATATATATATATATATATATATATATATATATATATATATATATATATATCCCCCAAAAAGCTTCCGCGCTTTGAAGATGCACTCCACAGAGGTTAGGTTCACAGAACTTTTTATTGCAAGAAACGGTAATGACGGTCCAATTAATCACAGTCCCTGACGCGTTTCAGTGCCTACAGCACCTTAATCATAGGGCAGGCAGGAAGGAAAACCAGAAATGAACCATCACGTATTTTCGCCATCACGCATGTGCTTTCCAGTAAGCAGCATGCTGGGAGTGATAGTTCCAAATTTTATCCCCTCAGGTGGGGTCCGTTTTCCGCCACAATTTTCTTTGCCAATGTTCATTTAATTATCACAGCCCTCTGGTGGGCCTCTGGCGAAAATACGTGATGGTTCATTTCTGGTTTTCCTTCCTGCCTGCCCTATGATTAAGGTGCTGTAGGCACTGAAACGCGTCAGGGACTGTGATTAATTGGACCGTCATTACCGTTTCTTGCAATAAAAAGTTCTGTGAACCTAACCTCTGTGGAGTGCATCTTCAAAGCGCGGAAGCTTTTTGGGGGATATATATATATATATATATATATATATATATATATATATATATATATATATATATATATATATATATATATATATATATATATATATATATTACCTACTGGCTATCGCCAGTAGATATATATAGTTAGGATTTTTTCTCTATGGGACTTTTGAAAATTCTATGTCTAATAACTTTGGCGTTTGTGGACGGAATCGGCTGAAATTTTCAGGAAAATGGCACATTTTGTTTCTGAGCAGCCCCTGACAATTTGGGGGGGGTTTCGTTAAGGGGGGGCCGAGAAAAAAGGGGGGTCCCTAAACGCGTTTTTCCCATGTTAATTTCCATAGGGCGTTTGGCCTCAATTTTAGCTCGAACGGCTGAATGGATTTGCACGAAACTTGGCAAAATTGTAGGGACTGTTAGCCCGATGTGCCTTTGCTGGGTCTCAATATATGTGCTCCAGTGGATTTTGGGAAATTAACGTTTTAAAAAATGTATATATCTGTGACAGCGTCCCAGATAGCGCTCCAGATCGCGTACTTTTCGCGTCACGGAGCTTTGCGAAGCGATGCTGATTGGCTCTCCGGTGTCTATCAACATTCTAAACAGTCCGGTGCGGCCGCCATCTTGTCTCTCGGTAGGATCGAGAGACAAGAAGAGGTGAAAAACGAAGGGGGAATTTAATGAAAGGGGGCAAGGTAGACCCCTCTTGACCCCCTAGGAATGATGTTGGGGTTATTAAAGGGTCCCGGGGGGGAAATAAAAAAAAAATGATTTTTCACGGTAGAAGCGCTTCCCGGATCGCGAACCGGGCCGCAAACTGGTAGCGAAACGGGAATTCGCCATTTTGTGTTTCGATTTAATTAAATTACTAGGTATAAGGGGGTACGGGAGACGTATCCTGATCCCTTATGTTTTCTGAGGGTGGCTGAGGAGGCTCATATATGTTGATACATGTCTTCCAGCGGCTGTGCGTGAGCGTTTTATTTTTTTTGCTGCGTGACGTCTGTTAACGTTCGATTCAATGGAAATCAGGAAGTGTTGACCGCCATTTTGTCACTGCGATAAAATATTTTGTTATAAATTAATCCTTATTGATAAACATTGTTTGCGCCATCTTGCCTTTTTTCCAATGCCACAATTTTGTCGTGCACGGCAGCCATTTTAGATGCCTTGACCAGACCCACTCTCTGCACGCCGTCGATTCTCAGCACGGCTCCCCACCCTCGCAAGCATCTCCCCCACGCACTGGTCACCCCCGCTCTCTCTCTCATGCATGGGCCATAAACCTCCCCCCATCTGCGCTGCTCTTCCCTGAGAATCACACCCCGTGCCCGCCCGACACCTCCCTTTCACCCTATTCACTACCGCACCCTCTGACACTCCTCTTCCTCTGTGTCCGATTGTCCAGGCCGGTCCCAGGCTATCACCTAGCCCTGCGGATGTAGTTTATGGCCCCAGCTGTAGAGAATCCAGACATGCCAACCCTCCCGATTCAGGCGTGAGACTACCGATTTCAGTGCTAGTCTCCCGCCTCCCGATTTCTGCAAGCAAAAACCCGATTCCTCGGGGGTTTCAGCTGACAGGGCTTGGCATTGTGTTACGTGCTAATTCTTCCAGGAAACGTCAGAGGGCCGATGCAGGGGCTCTAGAAGGAGTGATAAACCATTTAAGCCTCATTAACAAGCGCATGGTCTTTTAAAGATCTGTGAAGTACTCGGGCGGCGGTGTGTGTGCCCTGTTTCAGGAGCGGGTGGGGGGCACTGCCAGCAACTTGCCAGGCCAGGCAGTGTTCAACACTTGCATCACCCTTTCTCTGCCTGCTATTGCGCTCCATGCTTCGGAAAGGTAAGAAAAAGAACGTGCATTTGAGTTTGAAATGTCCGATCCTGCAGCAGCACACTTCCAAAGCCCACACATGACAATAACCCGATTCAAGGCCCCATTCTCCCGATTTTTTTTAAAAAAATCTCCCACTTTGCTCTTCTGAAATGTTGGCATGTATGAGAATCATCCCTCTTCAAAGGAGTTACAGTAGATGAAGGCCCCCACCCCATGAGATCCGTCACACCATACGGGTTCCTACTATCTGATAACCATCCTGTATTGTGCTTGGGGAGGGGATTCTCACTGTGAGGGTGTGTGGGACCGAGCCTGAAGCGGAAGATTCCAGGGATGCCTCTTTGTACATCAAAGTTTTTACAATTATGTGTCACATTAAAAATATACTCCAACAAAGTAGTAGGATTATAACACTTAATAACTTATAAATATATAGAACGCAACAAAAACAGTAAATACATTTAAACATTTTTTTGAAAAAAGAAGCAACAATGGTCAGTAGCTGTGTTTTGTGCGAATAGTCCCAAGGCAGCACAACGTGCTGAGTTCTGGACGGCACCCAGGTGATGTTACCTGGGTGCCGCACTGGTTTTTGGTATCCTACAATGCAGCTCCAAAAAACGGCGTGGGGCATCCCGGGGGGTGCGCGGGGAGGCCTCGTCAGTAGCGGTCTGTTGTGCGAATAGTCCCAAGGCAGCAGAACGCGCTGAGATGTGGATGGCACCCAGGTGATGTCCAGTAAGTTGTCGCACTGGTTTTGGCATCCTACAATGCTGCTCTGAAAAACGGCGTGGGGCACCCCGGGGGGGGGGGGGAGGCGGCGTGAACGGGCCTCCCCAGGTGGCGGCTCGTGTGCTGTAGTGGGGCGCCCCTTTACCGTTTCAGTTGCCATTCCGCCCGCTTTTGGTACACTGTGCCAAAATCCGCCATTCAGCTGAGTTGCGCCTACTCTTGCGGTTCAGTGATAGGCGGCTGACACAGGACTCTCAGAATGGCGGCAGGCTCTTTCCTTTTTGGGCCTGGTCCACTAAAATGGCCCTGGGACACCTTAGAACTCGGACGCTTGTCTGCTAGGTCTTGGACCCCATTCTCGAAAGCGTCCCCTCAGCCGTGAAGATTCTACAAAAGTCTTGGGGGCCCTCGACTCCTGCAGGCTTCCGGTGGGGAGCGGCTGCCATGATTGCTCGCGGAATGACCACGACGGAGCCACGAGATGGTGGTGCTTTCATGCTGACGCCAGCTTCAGTCTGAAACATCCAGGAACAAGGTGGGGCTTTCATCGTTTGGGAAAAAAAATGTTCTAAACCAATGAAAAGTGTTATTTTTAGGTCATATGACCAAGCCTTCCATCATTAGGAAACCAAAAGTAAAATGAACCAATGAAAAGTTTTGTAAACAAGTCACATGACCTGTTATGCGGCATAGGGCTATAAAAAGCGTAGAAAATCCGTTGGCACGTGAGGCGGCGTCAGTAGCGGACCGATGTGCGAATAGGCCGAAGGCAGCACAACGCGCCGAGATCCGGATGGCACCGAGGTGGTGTCCAGCAAGTTGCTGCACTGGTATGGCTATCCTACAATGCTGCGCCGAAAGTCGGCGTGGGGCGCCCCGTTGGCCTGTGAGGTCGCGTCAGTCAGTGGGGGCTGTTTGAGGATCTGATTGCATTGGAAAGCAATGTGATGCTGTGCGTCGCCCCCAAGATGGAGGCTCCTCGCCTGCAGTGGGGCGCCCCTTGGTGTTTCACTCGCTATCCAGTTGAGTTGCGTTTGCACTTGCGGCTAGAGTAGGCCGAAGGCAGCACAACACGCCGAGATCTGGATGGCACCGAGGTGGTGTTTAGCAAGTTGCCGCACTGGTGTGGCTATCCTACAATGCTGCGCCGAAAGTCGGCGTGGGGTGCCCCGTTGGCCTGTGAGGTGGTGTCAGTAGCGGACCGATGTGTGAATAGGCCGGAACCAGCACAAGGCGCCAAGATCCGGATGGCACCGAGGTGGTGTCATAGTTGAGAGTTCTGAGCAGTGCTTGTAACACTGTCTGAAGCTTATTTGCACCTGCTGCAGCTTCACTATCGCCCTGGTGTGGCCAAAGATCGCCCATGACATAGGCGGCCGGCTCCCGGGGTCTGGCGGAACTTTTTTCCTTTTCCTTTCTGTATCTTGTCCCACAATCTGTTTGACCTGAAGACACGACCAGGTCCCTGAATGTGTGCAGGGGGACGTTATTGATTGAATCAAAATGGCGGCTTCACACAAAGCTGAGTCAAGCGTTGCTGTTGATGCTATACAGACAAAAATTGGTTTTCAGTTTGTACATTCTTCAGGATTTTTTTTTCCATCCAAGGCTGATTGAGAGTTTGTAGAACAAAGGCTTCAGATTTTCAACATACTACTCTTCAACATTCTTCCTAAATGTAACAATGTGAGACTCACTAGGAGAACGGCTGTTTATCTTTCCTTTCAAAATGCTGCCAACAATATTTTCTGAATGGAAGACACCATCTTGTAGCATAAAGGGCCGAAAGGGGTTCTGGTCTGGCCGATGGTTGGTGGAGACATTTTGACTATATCCTGGACCTGCCCGGCCTCGCCCAAAATGGCGCCGGTATAAATGGGACTCGTAACTCCTTGTTGTGTACTGGTTGAACAACCTTGATATCACGAGATATGAATGCAGTTTTGATGCACATGGCGGGCGGGGACGAGAATTGATTGAATATTTCGACATCCCTATTGATATCAAGTTCTGATGTGTTATTGATTACTGTACTATTGAAAGTTCGAATTAACGTCACCCATGGTACTTGCCCGCAAATGCATATCTAGATAATTTTATTGAAAGTGGCCCTGTCGTATTTTAATTACAAAATGTACGTCCACCGATTCCGCAACTGTTAGACACCTTAGTTCTTGCAACCTAATGGCCCGCTCGTTACGTTGCTCTACAATGTAAATGTCTCCTCATCATATACGATTTCAGTTTGCTCCGTGGCCGGCCCACGTGGTTATAGGCCCGTATTTGTATACTGACATTTTCACAATAAAGGTTTTTAAAACAAAACATGGTAGTAGTATTTACATTGGTAAAGTTTTTAATTTTAGTCACTGTTTTCGAATCAGTGCGCTAACGCGGCGTGTCATATAACGCATTACGCGACAACGTAGGTCCAGAATATAGTCAAAATGTCTCCACCAACCAGCGTTCGGAACACAACCCCTTTCAGCAGTCTAAAAAGTTCTGTTAAATGACAACAGAAGGGACAGGCAACAAGAACCATCAGTCAAAGAGGGGAGGGCAAGTTCTTCTCTACCGGGTCATGTTGGGGCGCTACTGGAACTGATCGAATTGGTAGTCTACAACTTTCTGGATGTTTCAGACTGAAGCTGGCGTCAGCATGAGAGCACCACCATCTCGTAGCTCAGTCGTGGCCATTCCACGAGCAATCATGGCAGCCGCTCCCCACCAGAAGCCTGCGGGAGTCGGGGGCCCCCAAGACTTTTGTAGAATCTTCAAGGCTGAGGGGACGCTTTCGAGAATGGGACCCAAGCCCTATCAGGCAAGCGTCCGAGTTCCAAGGTGTCCCAGGGCCATTTTAGTGGACCACGCCCAAATCTGAAGAGCCGGCCGCCATTTTGAGAGTCCTGTGGCAGCCGCCTATCGTTGCATCGCAAGAGCGGGAGCAACTCAACTACATGGTGAGCGAGACGCTGTAGTCGCAAGAGCGGGCGGTAAACAGCTGAATGGCGGAAGAGGCACAGTGTAGCAAAAGCGGGCGGAATGGCAACTGAAACGGTAAAGGGGCGCCCCACTACAGCGTGTCTTCAGGTCAAACGGATTGTGGGTCAAGGTCCAGAATGGAAGAGTCATCAAAAGGCAAAAAGTTCCGCCGGACCCCGGGAGCCGGCCGCCTATGTCGGGGGCGATCTCAGGCCACACCAGGGCAACACGACTTGGGGAGGGGGCAGGAGCTAAGTGCCATCTCACCGCCCCTCGGGGGCCTCCGTCAAGCGGTTCAGGGAGGCACCGCATCACATTGTTTAACAATGCAGTCAGGTCCACAAACGGCCCTCACTTACTTTGAGAATAGTGAAGCTGCAGGAGGTGCAAATAAGCTTCAGACAGTGTTACAAGCGCTGCTCAGAACTCTGAACTATGGCACCCAACATCCAGGACTTATGCCATTTGAGCATGGCAGTGACATCGAAGCAACTCAGGGACCAAAACCATGAACGTACACTCACGTATGAAAATCTTACTTGGGGAGGGGGCAGGAGCCAAGCGCCCCCTCCCAGTCCGCGCCACCACACCGTATGTTGAAAATCTGAAGCCATCGTTCTACAAACTCAACCAGCCTTGGATGGAAAAATCTAGAAGAATGTACAAACTGAAAACCAGTTTTGGTCTGCATAGCATCAGCAGCAACGCTTGCTATCAGAGTGCATGAGTTTCATGCTCGATCGATTGAGCTAGCCGGATCGGGCAACAAAAAGTATAAAATAGTTATGTAAATAGTTATTTAATAAAATGTTTTACCCTGTTACTTTGCTGGTGTGTTGTATATATTTATAATATTTGCATAGGGTTTGTCGTTATTTTGGGTGGGGTGGGGTGGGCGGCAGAGTCGAGCTGTCTTGCAGCCATCATGGTGTGGAGCTAAGTTCATCTTACTAGTTTCGTATTTCTCATGAGGGGTTGTTCTTAATGTTTCTATTTTAGCGAGGTCAAAAACAGATCCCATTAGTGACCTACTGATTTTGCTCGATTCCTTTTGTTTTTTTAAACTATTTTTCACTATCTGCAAAGACTAAACAGAGTATTGCGACTCTGTGCTTGTTAGTAAATACAGAATGAACCAAAGAGAACAAATTCTAAATCAGTAAATGCTTGGATAGCAATCAATCAAATAGAGAGAAGCAGGCACGACGGATTACAACGGGGGCAAAGGCCTGCGTTAACTACCCTTCACTATCTGCAAAGAGAGAGTACCGCTAAGAGAAAAGAGGAGGGGAAGGGGGGCAGCGTTCAAAGCACATCAGCGTGCATAAACACGAAAATGTTTTTACCTATCATGTACTTGACATTTGACAGCATTTGATATTTGCTATTAAAAAAACATTGAAATTCACTGAAAAAACCATAGGTTATAGACCATATATAGTTAGGAAGTATTCTAAGGTCATATTAGAGTCTGAAGAGGTTAATCGTATTATCACATGAATGATGTCATCATTGATGTGATCAGTAATGTCAAATGAGATATTATCAGTGATGTTATCAGTGATATCATTTGAGATGTCATCAGTGATGTCATCAGTGATGTCATTTGAGATGTCATCAGTGATGTCATCAGTGATGTCATTAGAGATGTCATCAGTGATGTCATCAGTGATGTCACTGACCATGTCATGAATGATGTAATATGTGACATCATCAGCAGTGGATTGCGGGTGCGCGATATATAGGTAGCGCAACTAACTATATATGCGAATTTCAATGGTTTTATGTGAGTAAAATAAGGTTTTGTAAATGCTAATCCCTAACTATATATGGTCTATAACCTATGGTTTTTTCAGTGAATATATATATATATATATATATATATATATATATATATATATATATATATATATATATATATATATATATATATATATATATATATATATATATATATATTCACTGAAAAAACCATAGGTTTCAGGGGCGTTATAGTTAGTTGGACATTTCACTCGTACAAAACCAGAGAAATTCCGATGTTATAGTTAGTTCAAAGCAAAAGACACGCAATTGATGGACGGAATGCAGACCAAATCAAAACATTCACCCCCAGTCAAGAGATCTGGGTTAAATCCATCATTCTTTAGCTCACCATGCCACCCCAGTTTAGACCTGGCCATATGCAAATCAGTCTTGACCTTTCTTGGATATATATATATATATATATATATATATATATATATATATATATATATATATATATATATATTGCTGCACGCTCGCTCGCATCAAAGAAAGCAGACGGCACTCGGAGCTGGATACTTTTTGGTTTATTGACAGACCCCCGTCACCCCATCTAAAGACAAACGCGTTTCGCCGTGAAACGGCTTCCTCAGTGTCAAATGTGAATTGTAAAAAATCGCCATTTAAACTCCATCTCTTATTAACAATAGAAAGAGGACTAAGCCAATCAATACATGAAAATAGTGGCAGACATATTGAAAAGTGCAAATGCTTACTGGTTCTCTATGCAGCATAGGAGAAATGGCGATCAATAAAGTGCTCGTGCATTAAAAAAACAAAGAAGGCAAAAACTTCCCTTTGTGATGGGGTGACGGGGGTCTGTCAATAAACCAAAAAGTATCCAGCTCCGAGTGCCGTCTGCTTTCTTTGATGCGAGCGAGCGTGCAGCAGTATTACGCGGCTCACCACCGCGAGACGAGAGCACCCGGGACGTGTTTGGAGCGACGGCGGTGATCGTCTTGTGCAGGAAGTTAATTTGGCCGTCCGCCCCGAGGGAACAAGTATTCATCACGGTGCCAGCATTTCGGAACCTACAAGAACGAAGGAACCACGGAGGAACCTGCGTGCAGCCTACCCAATCCGTGTGACCGCGGAGTGCCGCCAGCCGCCGCGGACGTCGGAAGACGGTAAGAGCTGCTTGCACAAGTACCCGGAGAATGTTCTTTTAATTATTTCCCTCAGTCCCGCTGTGAGCATACTTGACAGACCCCCCTTGAAACTCTCTGGTAACCCCATACCAAGATATCGCTGAGATCAACATAGCGGTCAACGCTAGTGCCACGGACTCCCTCGACATCATGTCCTTGATCGCGGAAAGGGAGAAAGAGGCGGATGATGTCTTCAAGAGTTTGAATACTGTAACAAAAAGATCAGAAACTGCAAAATCGTCCCAAGCACCACTGAACAACTTACAGACTTTGTTTCACCAACTTGAAAAAATCCAAAACGAGAAATTAGGAAGTGGTGGGAAGCGACGTCATTACAGAGATATGTGGACTGCAATAGGGTCCCCAGAGGCTTACGCATCTTCACCATTCCTTCCTATGAAAACCCAGATCCCCAGCTGTTGAAAGACTGGGCAGCCTACACAGCTGATTCTAGCAAGGGCATGCTACTGTTGCTCATTAAGTATGCATGGAGCGATAGGGACAAAGCCCTTAATGAAATACAGAAAATAGAAGATCTAATCGCAAAAGAAAAAGACACAAAGAGCACCGAAGAATTACGTACAATCATGCAAAAGCGTCTAAAGGAATATGAGAGCGGAATCAAAAAGAGGAAGCAAACGAAGTTCCAAAGGGACGAGCAAGACTACCTAACGGGCAGGATACTCACTTTTGCGAAGAAATTCGATGCAACACGAAAAAGGCTGGCCCAGGGAACCCAACAGGCAAAACAATATGTTACCTCGGAATCTGAGGTCTCAGCATCAGAAGATGAGGCGCCCAGGACAAGCGGGATACAGAACACGGGACCCATTCCAGAGGAGCCTTTTTTAGACGAATTTCAGGTCTTTGCAGTCCGCAAAACCCGCCCTGGTCGCCTTACACTGGCTCCCAGTAAAGCAGAGAGTGGCATTTAAGGCACTATGCATCGCCCATCGAGCTTTCTGGGGGTCTGGCCCAAGGATCCTCAACAAACTGGTTACTCAATACCATCCCAATAGAAACCTCCGATCTACGGAAGCCTTTCTAGCCGTAGTCCCAAGAGTGCGGAGAGCCAGGACCGGAGGAAGGATGTTCTCCTTAAACGCTGCGAAGATGTGGAACACACTCCCGCTACAAATCAGGTCCAATCCCAACTTACTCTCATTCCGAAAGCAGCTGAAAACTTACTTGTTTACTAGATCCACCTAAGCTCGTCTCCATCATTTATCAGTTCTGTTTTTTATGTCTCAGCGCTTGGACGCCCATTGGGCAGCAATCGCGCTTTACAAATCACAATACAATACAATACAATACAATACAATACAAGACAGCGTCCCCCACCTCAGAAGGCGAAAAAATCCACAAAAAAAGGAGGAAAACCAGACGGGGCAGAAGGGGCCGCACAAGATACAGCACCCATGATGACCCGAAGCCGGGGCAGGAGGGGAAGACGCTAAAGCAAGAAAACACCATAATAAACCTCTCTCAGAGAAAACTCACGACCCATGAGGAAAGAGTACTGAGTAGGGGTATGACTTTCTGCCCAACTGCCAAATTTGACCCCGTGGAAACGAGGATTGATATCTTCAAATTTGTTCGAAAATTAAAACTGGACAAAATCTATGCTAATCGTCCACCACCAGACCCAGCAGCAAATACTGGCTCTATCGACGGAACAACTAATGACCTCATCGACGAAGATCTGCCCCTCCTCCAGATCACACACTCCTTAGCTGGCACTGAAGATCTACCGAGCTCAAGTGAGGTATTCAGGAGGGAAGAAATCACACAAAAACGGGATCCAAGTAACCTCAAGAAAAAGTCGAGATTCCTACCTCATGCCACACATGACGCCATTGATGTCTTCAATGATGCGGTTTTACAGGACCTGGAGAAATTAGCTGCCCAAAAAGTGGAAATTTCAAGTAAAAATTCCAACATCTCAAGTATGGAGTGGCAAGCCATAAGATCGCTCAAGGAAGATAACTCAATAGAGATCAAACCCTCAGACAAGGGAGGGAACATAGTTATCTTTGACAAAAATCAATATAAACTAGAGGCCCTCAGACAACTGGAGGATAGAGACTGCTACGAGACGATCAACAAGAGAGACTTTGAGCAATGTGTCTTAGAATATCATGGACTGTTGAAAATGTGGCGAGATGATGGCATGTTAAGCAAAAACGAATACGAATATCTATATTGCGAACATCCAATCATTCCCACATTTTACCACCTGCCGAAGGTGCATAAAGATATCAGGCACCCTCCAGGAAGACCAATCGTCTCCTCAATTGGCAGTCTCTTGGAAGCAACCTCTAGATTTATTGACAACTATCTATCTCCATTCGTTAATGATCTTCCATCTTTTGTCAGGGATACTCAAGACTTCCTGAGGATAATAGATGGGATACACTGGGACACTGAGATGTTATTCATTACTCTAGACGTTGCAAACTTGTATACGGCCATAGGACACCAAGATGGACTCCAAGCGATTGAATGGTTCTTAAAAAAGAAGAACATGCAATTTCACCAACATAATCGCATGTTACTGAGAATGACTGAATTCTGTCTCTTTAACAATATCTTTCTGTTTGCAGGTACATTATACCGCCAAATCAGGGGGACCGCCATGGGCACGTGCTTCGCCCCCAGCTACGCGAACCTTTTCGTGGGCTGGTGGGAGAAGCACGTGGCCTGGGGGGGGACCAACGAGTACTGTCTTGACCATATTATGGTCTGGACAAGATACATAGATGACTTGTTTGTTGTTTGGTGGGGCGACAGACCCTCGGCTGAGAGGTTTGTGGCAGCGCTCAACAACAACAGTCTAAACCTGAGGTTTACCAGTGAAATAAGTGAGAGGTCAATCCACTATCTAGACTTAGAGGTGTTTGCGGCAGGAGGCAGTATACAAACTAAACTCTACCGCAAACCTACGGCAGGAAATGCCGTACTACACGCTGCCAGTCACCACCCCAAATCAATGGTGAAAAACATCCCTTATGGTGAACTGTTACGCATCAAACGGAATTGCTCTGAAACCAGCGATTTCCTAGATGCACAAGAAGCAGCGATATCTAGATTTCAAGAACGGGGCTACTCAAAAACATCTTTATTAGCAGCCTCAAAAAAAGTGGAACAGAAAAACATAAAAGACCTCCTGGTAATCAAAAACAAACAGGCAGAGACAGAATCAGCAACAAGGATGATAAGAACTTACAACATGAGATCAAAATAATTGGTCCAAATCTTTAATAACAACTGGCATATTCTGACCACAGACAACATCTTAAAGAACAGAATATCGCCTAGACCATTGATCACATACAGACGTTGCCAGTCAATCGGTGATCATCTTACCAGGAGTCACTACACTGAGCCCCCTATAGCGCCCAGATCCAAACCCATACAAGGTTTTTATCCTTGCATGCACTGCAAAGCGTGCAAGTATAGCCAGAAGAAGACCAAATATGAGGGTAGACCGAAAGATCCACGACCAACCAGAAATATCACGAAATTCCTGAATTGCAACTCGGAATTCGTTGTATATATTCTGGTTTGTCCGTGCTCCAAGAGATACGTTGGCAGTACCATCAATCCAGCAAAGAAGCGCATCTTGGAGCACATGCGTGCCATCACAAACAGGGATAAGAACTACCCGGTGGCACGCCACTTCGAGACCCACCATAACAGTAACAGGGATCTCTTGTCATTCTATCTAATTGACCAACTAGGAAGACAAGAAAGAGGTGGAGACAAGATCAGAACCCTCAGGGCTATGGAATCCAGATACATTATAGACCTTCAAACAATGAAACCGACAGGTCTCAATAATGATGAGGAACTTTGGGTACATCTGGATTGATATATAGGGGTATCTCTTTACAAGTAATGATCTGTAACCTCTGAAAATGAAATACGATAACATCATCTGCCGCACTCATCCCTGCACACAGTATAGTATGTCAACTATGTACTTATATCAGGGAGTCACATGCCCATACAGGGCAAGATGTACAAAAACAAAAAACAAACATGCCCATCCAGGGCGTTATAGTTACTTATGGACTCACACACATGTACGAAACAACATGAAAGAGAAAGACCAAATGTACACGATGCACTTTTACGTATTGTCTTGAAATGAAGGTTGAATTACATTCATATTTCCCTTCAGTGGATTACGTAGTTCCCCATGTAGATCACTCTTGTGGGGGACACATAACGATATTAATTATCAGCATCTAAAATATAGAAGTATTGCAATATATACATAATTATATTGATACAATGTATATATGTACATATCATGAATTGAACTGGTCGAAAACGTTTTCTCTTTAAGTTGTTTGTGAGCCAAAGAATGTCTAAATGTATCACGAAGGGAAGTTTTTGCCTTCTTTGTTTTTTTAATGCACGAGGACTTTATTGATCGCCATTTCTCCTATGCTGCATAGAGAACCAGTAAGCATTTCCACTTTTCAATATGTCTGCCACTATTTTCATGTATTGATTGGCTTAGTCCTCTTTCTATTGTTAATAAGAGATGGAGTTTAAATGGCGATTTTTTACAATTCACATTTGACACTGAGGAAGCCGTTTCACGGTGAAACGCGTTTGTCTTTAGATGGGGTGACGGGGGTCTGTCAATAAACCAAAAAGTATCCAGCTCCGAGTGCCGTCTGCTTTCTTTGATGCGAGCGAGCGTGCAGCAGTATTACGTGGCTCACCACCGCGAGACGAGAGCACCCGGGACGGGTTTGGAGCGACGGCGGTGATCGTCTTGTGCAGGAAAAAAAAAAAATATATATATATATATATATATATATATATATATATATATATATATATATATATATATATATATATATATATATATATATATATATATATATATATATTACCTACTGGCGGTCGCCAGTAGGTATATATAGTTAGGATTTTTTCTCTATGGGATTTTTGAAAATTCTATGTCTAATAACTTTGGCGTTTGTGGACGGAATTGGCTGAAATTTTCAGGAAAATGGAACATTTTGTTTCTGAGCAGCCCCTGACAATTTGGGGGGGTTTCATCAAGGGGGGGCCGAGAAAAAAGGGGGGTCCCAAAACGCATTTTTCCCATGTTAATTTCCATAGGGCGGTTGGCCTCACTTTTAGCTCGAACGGCTGAATGGATTTGCACGAAACTTGGCAAAATTATAGGGACTGTTAGCCTGATGTGCCTTTGCTAGGTCTCAATATATGTGCTCCAGTGGATTTTGAGTAATTTAGGTTCAAAAAAATATATATATCTGGGCGGAGCCTAACCACACATCTGATCTGATTGGCTGTCAGCACTTCATCCAAGAAGTGTTGGCAGCCATCTTGGGACCAATATACATGATAGCACCTCATTAAAAAGCATTGTAGTTAATAGAGGGTTTTAGGACTTTAGTTACATTATAAATCATTTGTTGATGGTACCATACTCGTTTTAGGAATTGTGGTGGGTTCTAAGGTGATTTTACCATGTGAAAAAACCTTCTGCTGTGATATCATGAATATTGTTTGAAAGAAAACTAATATCTCATGATTTTCCCACAGTGGTTTGGAAGGGGATCTATAAGCTAAACTGAAAGCATATTTTCTGTAAATTCACATTATCTTTCTCAGTCATGTGAAAATGAAGTCTGACATTCTCAGTAAAACATGTACATCCAACAAGGACAGAGACTGTCAGTTGATTCCTTTGTGTTCTACTGCAGCCTCCTAGAGTGTTCTAAAGAACAACTAGAGCGCTAACAGTCCTACTTATTACAAAGGTATGGCACACCTGAAGCCATCTTGATTGGAATAAAGTGGTAACTCTTAAAACATTTAATTTAAAAAGAAACAACATGAAGGGGTATATTTTGCCATAGAAAGTATGATTAGTGCTGCAGAATGAAAAATTAGGACACATTTTGAGTGACTTCTCAAACCCTTTTCTATTTCATTAAAACATTCTGACATGCAGTCTCCCAAAATGGCCACCAGAGACAAAAGAGCCCAAATGTAGCCCAAATATCAACCAGATGTAGCCCAAGTATAGCCCAATGACAGAATGTCCCAGAGTGTTCTAAAGAACAACTAGAGCGCTAACAGTCCTACTTATTACAAAGGTATGGCACACCTGAAGCCATCTTGATTGGAATAAAGTGGTAACTCTTAAAACATTTAATTTAAAAAGAAACAACATGAGGGGGTATATTTTGCCATAGAAAGTATGATTAGTGCTGCAGAATGAAAAATTAGGGCACATTTTGAGTGACTTCTCAAATCCTTTTCTATTTCATGAAAACATTCTGACATGCAGTCTCCCAAAATGGCCACCAGAGACAAAAGAGCCCAAATGTAGCCCAAATATCACCCAGATGTAGCCCAAGTATAGCCCAATGACAGAATGTCCCAGAGTGTTCTAAAGAACAACTAGAGCGCTAACAGTCCTACTTATTACAAAGGTATAGCACACCTGGAGCCATCGTGATGGGAATAAAGTGGTAACTCTTAAGACATTTAATTTAAAAAGGAACAAAATGAGGGGGTATATTATGCAATAGAAGGTATTATTAGTGCTGCAGAAAGAAAAATTAGGGCACATTTTGAGTGACTTTTCAAATCCTCTTCTATTTCATTAAAAAATTCTGACATGCAGTCTCCCAAAATGGCCACCAGAGACAAAAGAGCCCAAATGTAGCCCAAATATCACCCAGATGTAGCCCAAGTATAGCCCAATGACAGAATGTCCCAGAGTGTTCTAAAGAACAACTAGAGCGCTAACAGTCCTACTTATTACAAAGGTATGGCACACCTGAAGCCATCTTGATTGGAATAAAGTGGTAACTCTTAAAACATTTAATTTAAAAAGGAACAAAATGAGGGGGTATATTTTGCCATATCAATTATGATTAGTGCTGCAGAAAGAAAAATTAGGGCACATTTTGAGTGACTTCTCAAACCCTCTTCAATTTCATTAAAAAATTCTGACATAGTCTCGCAAGATGGCCACCAGAGACAAAAGAGCCTAAATGTAGCCCAAATATCACCCAGATGTACCCCAAGTATAGCCCAATGACAGAATGTATCAGAGTGTTCTAAAGAACAACTAGAGCGCTAACAGTCTTACTTATGACAAAAGTATGGCACACCAGAAGCCATCTTGATTGGAATGAAGTGGTAAGTCTGAAAACACTCAATTTAAAAAGGAACAACATGAGGGGGTTAATTTTGCCATAGAAAGTATGATTAGTGCTTCAGAAAGAAAAATTAGGGATCATTTTGAGTGACTTCTCAAATCCTCCTCTATTTCATTAAAAAAATTCTGACATGCAGACTGAAACATGCACTTTGAATACCAGCAGCAGACGTCCCTGGTGAGCAGTAGCTTTACTACAGTGATCTAATGTGCAACTAGAGTGCTAACATTCAGAATTTATGGCAAATGTGTGACACATCTGAATGCCTTCTTGATGGAACCAAAGTAAACAAGCATTGAAAATGCAATAGATCTCGCCCTCATTTAAGTTAAAGCCATTCTGTTTGTAATGAGGTGGCTTTTTAGCTTTGCTTTTATTAGTGTTTTTTCAACTTTCATGTAAATAACGCACCGTTTTCACCAAATCGACTTTGCCCAAGCACACCCTTCCCTTCGGCCAACAAATCCCAAAAATTCGGCACACCTGCCGATCCACTCTCCCTACAGCTCACCCAAGCCCCGTCCCTCTAGCGCAACTGGAACATCCCAAATTCACCTTCTCCATGCGCACCAAAAACTCACATTGAATAACATGACAATTCGCTACTCCGCACAAAAATTGCTCTTTAAAGCACTTCCACTGCTCCGATCCGCTTCAAACTTGGCTGGACACTAGTTCCAGCGATTCCCTAACATCTCACCAAAAATCAGCTCAATCCATCCACTGGAACTGGGACGAATTTCAACCCGAATACGCGCCCCCGGCAAACACAAAAAAAAGCCATAAAACGGCCAAATCTCGACCAAAAACCGCCAAAATCCCTCAAAACCTTGCCAACACCAATACGCACGAAACTGAACCGGCCCCTCAGCCCTAGGCTCCGGGAACCCTACTTAATTGACCCAAAAGCCCTAAAAAAGCAACATAATACACACGAAAACGCCCTAACAACCCTAAAATGCATATAAGTATATGTATGCATGCATTTATGTTTGTATTTATATGTAGATATACAGATGATATATGTTTATATATGTATGTATATATATATATTCACTGAAAAAACCATAGGCTATAGACCATATATAGTTAGGAATTAGCATTTACAAAACCTTGAAAATTCACTGAAAAAAACGTAGGTTATAGACCATATATAGTTAGGAATTAGCATTTACAAAACCTTGAAAATTCACTGAAAAAACCATAGGTTATAGACCATATATAGTTAGGAATTCGCATTTACAAAACCTTATTTTACTCACACAAAACCATTGAAATTCCATATATAGTTAGTTGCACTAACTATATATCGCGCACCCGCAATCCACTGCTGATGATGTCACATATTACATCATTCATGACATGGTCAGTGACATCACTGATGACATCACTGATGACATCTCAAATGACATCACTGATGACATCACTGATGACAACATCCAGTGACTGTATGTTTCTGTAAAGTTAAAATATGTCTTACATATTGAAGAATGAGTGGATGTATAAGTGTCTGGATGAAGGATTTAGTAGGTGCATGACTGACTGTATGAGTGAGTGATTAAATGTGTCTCACTGAGTGCATGGGTTAGTGACTAAACTGTCTTAATTTGTGCATCATTATGTCTGTTGTTCTGTAAACTGTTGCATGTGTTGATAAGTAGCTATATGAGTAACTATATGGGTTATTGATTGGTTGCCCAAGTATTTGTATGGGATACTGAGTGTGTGTGTGGGTGGCTGGGAGGTGTATGACTCTGTGCATAGATGTGTGAGCAGTTGATTCACTAGATGTATGGTTTCAAAAGTGCATGTGGAAACAGCTGTATGGGCGGTTGACTGTGTGCATGAGTGTATTGGTGAGTGAATGGATATCTCAGTGCTACATGTCAAAGTAAGTACATATGTAAAACACAGTACATGTGAGAGTTGACATATATAAATAACTGTGCATAAGAGCCAGTGAATGTGTGAGTGGCTGTATGGATCATTGTGAACTTGTATCAGGGATTGTATAAGAGAGTTAATATGTGTTAGTATATGTTTGAATAAGTAAAGTTTGTATAACTGTATAGTTGAGGAAATGGAGGTGTGATTGATTCTTTGATTGACTGACTAGGTGTGTGAGTAACTCCATGGATGAGTGACAGTCTGTGAGTGTCTGTTTACACTGATTGTATCTAAGGTTATATTAGAGTCTGAAGAGGTTCATCGTATTATCACATGAATGATATCATCAGTGATGTGATCAGTAATGTCAAATGAGATGTCATCAGTGATGTCATCAGTGATGTCATTTGAGATGTCATCAGTGATGTCATTTGAGATGTCATCAGTGATGTCATCAGTGATGTCACTGACCATGTCATGAATGATGTAATATGTGACATCATCAGCAGTGGATTGCGGGTGCGCGATATATAGTTAGTGCAACTAACTATATATGGAATTTCAATGGTTTTGTGTGAGTAAAATAAGGTTTTGTAAATGCGAATTCCTAACTATATATGGTCTATAACCTATGGTTTTTTCAGTGATATATATATATATATATTGAAGTGCAAGTCCTGTCCGCCAATTCCAGGGCGGAGCGAAGCAAGCGCGGACCTCTCTCCTCCAAATAACTTGTTCAATGACGGGCCACCACACATGAAGTTACGTGAGCAGTATCCAAGATTTATTTTTGCATTTTCTTCAAGACAAATGTCCCCCATGATGCGTTTCACTCCCTAAGAGGGGCTTGATCATATATATTATTTGAGATAATAAAAAATTTCATGGAAGTCGCGCACCCACCGCGTCCAACACTTATATGACATAGTGCGCACGCGTCGCATACAGTAATGCGCATGTGTCGCAAATGCACGGGAGCAGGAGTCGTGTATCGGTCGCATAGCAATTGCTATGCGACCCCCCTATGCGGATCCTTCACAAGATTCCTAAAATGGGGGCTAGGTTCCGCACAGTGATCGAGAAAGGTACGCTTTGGGTGAGTGACCCAAAAAAAAATTGGAAATAAAGAAAATAATATAAATATATTGAAAGAAAAATATAAGGGCACGCTACGAAATTCGTTTTATTAATTAAATTGTTTACTTACCTTCAATTATCTATACTCCAGTTTTTAGCACCCCCCACCCTGCCCCTCCCCCGCCCCGCCTCTCCGGCCCACCGAAACTCCCTCCACGGGCCATGGCTGTGTGTGTGTGTATATATATATATATATTACCTACTGGCTATCGCCAGTAGGTATATATAGTTAGAATTTTTTCTCTATGGGACTTTTGAAAATTCTATGTCTAATAACTTTGGCGTTTGTGGACGGAATCGGCTGAAATTTTCAGGAAAATGGCACATTTTGATTCTGAGCAGCCCCTAAAAATTTGGGGGGGTTTCGTCAAGGGGGGGCCGAGAAAAAAGGGGGGTCCCAAAACGCGTTTTTCCCATTCATTTTTCCATAGGGCGGTTGGACTTTTAGCTCGAACGGCTGAATGGATTTGCACGAAACTTGGCAAAATTGTAGGGACTGTTAGCCCGATGTGCCTTTGCTAGGTCTCAATATATGTGCTCCAGTAGTTTTTGAGAAATTAACGTTCAAACCAAGATATATATCTGTAACAGCGCTCTGGGCAGCGATCCGGTCCGCTTACTTTTCGCTTATCGGAACTTTGCGCGCAGAAAGCTGATTGGCTCTCCGGTGTCTGTCAACATTCTAAACAGTCCGGTGCGGCCGCCATCTTGTCTCTCGGTAGGATCGAGAGAGAAGAAAAGGTGAAAAACTAAGGGGGAATTTAATGAAAGGGGGCAAGGTATCCCCCTCTTCACCCCCTAGGAATGTTGTTGGGGTTATTAAAGGGTCCCGTGGGGAAAATAAAAAAAAAAATGATTTTTCACGGTAGAAGCGCTTCACGGGCCGCGAACTGGGCCGCAAACTGGTAGCGAAACGGGAATTCGCCATTTTGTGCTTCGTTAATTAAATTACTAGTTATAAGGGGGTGCGGGAGACGTATCCTAATCCCCTATGTTTCCTGAGGGTGGCTGAGGAGGCTGATATATGTTGATACATCTCTTCCAGCGGCTGTGCGTGAGCTTTTTTTTTTTTTTGCTGCGTGACAGTCCGGAGCGGCCGCCATCTTGTCTCTCGGTAGGATCGAGAGAGAAGAAAAGGTGAAAAACTAAGGGGGAATTTAATGAAAGGGGGCAAGGTATCCCCCTCTTCACCCCCTAGGAATGTTGTTGGGGTTATTAAAGGGTCCCGTGGGGAAAATAAAAAAAAAAATGATTTTTCACGGTAGAAGCGCTTCACGGGCCGCGAACTGGGCCGCAAACTGGTAGCGAAACGGGAATTCGCCATTTTATGCTTCGTTAATTAAATTACTAGGTATAAGGGGGTGCGGGAGACGTATCCTAATCCCCTATGTTTCCTGAGGGTGGCTGAGGAGGCTGATATATGTTGATACATCTCTTCCAGCGGCTGCGCCATCTGGCCTTTTTTTCGAATGCCACAATTTTGTCGTGCACGGCAGCCATTTTAGATGCCAGGCTGGTCCCAGGCTATCACCTAACCCTGCGGATGTAGTTTATGGCCCCAGCTGTAGAGAATTCAGACATGCCAACCCTCCTGATTCAGGCGTGTGACTACTGATTTCAGTGCAAGTCTCGCGCCTCCCGATTTCTGCAAGCAAAAACCCGGGGGCATATTACGAACAACTAGCGATAATTTTTGTCTCTAACTTGTTTAGAGACAAAAATTATCGCCGCACATCGGCGATTTTTATCGCAGATAAACCTTGCTATTATCGCAGAAAAGTCAGCGATATTCATGTATTATTGACCTAATGCTCTTAGCCATGTTATCCACCTCCCATTGGATAACATGGCTAAGAACTGCTCAGGGCAGGTGTTAGATTTGGGAGATATTCGCGCTTAGCGCGAATATCTCCAAAAGTTGGTAATAGAAGGTAGCGATGTTAGGGACTGTTTCCAGTCGCTAACATCTTGGCACGCCACTTTGCATGTCATTAGTGATAAATATCACTGACATGCAAAGCGGGGCCCAAGATGGTCGCTATCTCCTTTTAGCTGTCACTAACTGGTGTTAGCGACAGCTTGGTAATAGGGAGATAATTTTATCTCCGCTTTCATGGCTTTTAAAGCCAAAAAAGCGGAGATAAACCCCCTTGATAATATGCCCCACGATTCCTTGGGGGTTTCAGCTGACAGGGCTTGGTATTGTGTTACATGGTTATTTTTCCATGAAACGTCAGAGGGTCGATGCAGGGGTTCTAGAAGAGGTGATAAACCATTTAAGCCTCATGAACAAGCGCATGGTTTTTTAAAGATTTGTGAAGTACTCGGGGCGGCGGTGTGTGTGTGCCGTCTTTCAGGAGCGGGCGGGGGGGCACTGCCAGCAACTTGCCAGGTCAGGTAGTGTTCAACACGTGCATCACCCTTTCTCTGTCTGCTATTGCGCTCCATGCTTCGGAAAGGTAAGAAAAAGAACGTGCATTTGAGTTTGAAATGTCCGATCCTGCAGCAGCACACTTCCAAAGCCCACACATGACAATAACCCGATTCAAGGCCCCATTCACCCGTTTTTCAAAAAATAGATAACACTCCAACAAATTAAGGTTATAAAACTTTATTAACTTTTAACGATAATGAACAGAACAAAAACTAAAAACATTTAAACATTTATTAACACAAAAAGCAACAATGGTTAGAAGCTGTCTTTTGTGCGAATAGTCCCAAGGCAGCACAACGTGCAGAGTTCTGGACGGCACCCAGGTGATGTCGCCTGGGTGCCGCACTGGTTTAGGGATCCTACAATGCTGCTCCGAAAATTGGCGTGGGGCGTCCCGGGTGGGGCGGGGGGAGGCCTCGTCAGTAGCGGTCTGTTGTGCGAATAGTCCCAAGGCAGCACAACGTGCAGAGTTCTGGACGGCACCCAGGTGATGTCGCCTGGGTGCCGCACTGGTTTAGGGATCCTACAATGCAGCACAGAAAAACAGCGTGGGGCGTCCCGGGTGGTGCGGGGGGAGGCCTCGTCAGTAGCGGTCTGTGTCCAGTGTCACATGGCTGACACAACATGTATGACAGGCACCCAGGTGATGTCCAGTAAACTGCCGCACTGGTTTTGGTATCCTACAATGCTGCTCCGAAAATTGGCGTGCGGCGGCCCGGGGGGGGGGGGGGGAGGCGGCGTGAACGGGCCTCCCCAGGTGGCGGCCATCTAGCTGAGTTGCGCTCGCTCTTGCGGCCACAGCGTCTCGCTCACCATGTTGTGGAGTTGCTCCCACTCTTGCAGTGCAGCGATAGGCGGCTGCCACATGGCTGTCAAAATGGCGGACGGCTCTTCGGTTTTGGGCCTGGTCCACTGAAATGGCCCTGGGACACCTTGGAAGTCGGACGCTTGCCTGCTAGGGCTTGGGCTCCATTCTCGAAAAGCGTCCCCTCAGCCGTGAAGATTGTATAAAAGTCTTGGGGGCCCCCGACTCCCGCAGGCTTCCGGTGGGGAGCGGCTGCCATGATTGCTCGCGGAATGACCACGACGGAGTCACGAGATGGTGGTGCTCTCATGCTGACGCCAGCTTCAGTCTGAATGATCCAGAAACAAGGTGGGGCTTTCATCGTTTGGGAAAAAAAATGTTCTAAACCAATGAAAAGTGTTATTTTTAGGTCATATGACCAAGCCTTCCATCTTTAGGAAACCAAAAGTAAAATGAACCAATGAAAAGTTTTATAAACAAGTCACATGACCTGTTCTGCGGCATAGGGCTACAAAAAGCGTAGAAAATCCGTTGGCACGTGAGGCGGCGTCAGTAGCGGACCGATGTGCGAATAGGCCGAAGGCAGCACAACGCGTCGAGATCCGGATGGCACCGAGGTGGTGTCCAGCAAATTGCCGCACTGGTGTGGCCATCCTACAATGCTGCGCCGAAAGACGGCGTGTCCAGCTGAGTTGCGGTCACTGTCAGTAGCGGACCGATGTGCGAATAGGCCGAAGGCAGCACAACGCGTCGAGATGCGGATGGCACCGATGTGGTGTCCAGCAAATTGCCGCACTGGTGTGGCCATCCTACAATGCTGCGCCGAAAGACGGCGTGTCCAGCTGAGTTGCGGTCACTGTCAGTAGCGGACCGATGTGCGAATAGGCCGAAGGCAGCACAACGCGTCGAGATCCGGATGGCACCGAGGTGGTGTCCAGCAAATTGCCGCACTGGTGTGGCCATCCTACAATGCTGCGCCGAAAGACGGCGTGTCCAGCTGAGTTGCGGTCACTGTTGCGGTACAGTGACTCGAACGCACCGAGATCCGGATGGCACCGAGGTGGTGTCCAGCAAATTGCCGCACTGGTGTGGCCATCCTACAATGCTGCGCCGAAAGACGGCGTGTCCAGCTGAATTGCGGTCACTGTTGCGGTACAGTGACTCGAACGCGCCGAGATCCGGATGGCACCGAGGTGGTGTCTAGCAAATTGCCGCACTGGTGTGGCCATCCTACAATGCTGCGCCGAAAGACGGCGTGTCCAGCTGAGTTGCGGTCACTGTTGCGGTACAGTGAGTCGAACGCGCCGAGATCTGGATGGCCAAGTTTCAAGTTTCATCTGGCAGTTTTTCTCCATCCCTCCTGGATCAAAGAAGGTGAATGCTAAATATGCCACCTGCCTCATCTGAACATATGAAGTTAACTTGTATACACTGTGGTGCTATGCTGTCCTATGGCAACATGAGCATCAACCTGATGAATACGGCATTCGAAAATCATAAATGCCCTAATGCACCCAAGAAGTAATTTTTTTTTTGCTCCAGTTGAGCCGTTTTCAATGCCTGTTTTTTGTTGTTTCCCCTCCATCAAGAACAAAACAAAAATACAAGGCGCTAAGATCCGAATGGCAAGTCCTGGATGTTGAGTGCCTCAGTTGAGAGTTCTGAGCAGTGCTTGTAAGACTGTCTGAAGCTTATTTGCACCTGCTGCAGCTTCACTAGGTCCGGCGGAACTTTTTTCCTTTTCCTTTCTGCTTCTTTTCCTACAATGCGTTTCATCTGAAGACACGACCAGGTCCCTGAATGTGTGCAGGGGGACGCTATTGATTGAATGAAAATGGCGGCTTGACACAAAGCTGACTCAAGCGTTACTGTTGGTGCTATACAGACAAAAATTGGTTTTCAGTTTGTACATTCTTCAGGTTTTTTTTTTCCATCCAAGTCTGATTGAGAGTTTGTAGAAAAATGTCTTCAGATTTTCCACATACTACTCTTCAACATTCTTCCTAAATGTAACAATGTGAAACTCACTAGGAGAACGGCTGTTTCTGTTTCCTTTCAAAATGCTGCCACCAATATTTTCTGAATGGAAGACACCATCTTGTAGCATAAAGGGCCGAAAGGGGTTCTGGTCTGGCCGATGGTTGGTGGAGACATTTTGACTATATCTTGGACCTGCCCGGCCTCGCCCAAAATGGTGCCGGTATAAATGGGACTCGTAACTCTTTGCCCGCAAATGTATATCTAGAAAATGTTATTGTAAGTGGCCCTGTCGTATTTTAATTACAAAATGTACGTCCACCGATTCCGCAACTGTTAGACACCTTTGTTCTTGTCACCTAATGGCCCGCTCGTTACGTTCTTCTACAGTGTAAATGTCTCCTCATCATATACGATTTCAGTTTGCTCCGTGGCCGGCCCACGTGGTTATAGGCCCGTATTTGTATACTGACATTTTCACAATAAAGGTTTTTAAAACAAAACACGGTAGTAGTATTTTCATTTGTAAAGTTTTTACTTTTAGTGACTGTTTTCGAATCAGTAAAAGGCAAGTGAAATAAAGCAGTCCAATTACATGACGGATAAAAGGTATAATATGTAGGAACGCAGTAAAGATAAATGGTCAAGGGCAGTTGTGTTTTTCATGTCTGCAACATAAAGTGATCGATAAGAATCTGATAATCAGGCGTATCGGCGACTAAGACAGCAGGCCGAATCTCTTTTACTCAACGGCTCCGTCATGGAAGGAAGAAACGCCCTTTTTCTCGAAAAAGGAATATATTTTACTTGCAAGACAGTTGTAAATTTTCCGGGAAAGTACATTAGCCTGGAATATTATAACATATGTTTGAAAAAAAAATATTGTTCGAAAATAATAAAAAGCGTAATTTTTAGGTCATATGACCAAGCTTTTCATCATTAAATTAACAAAAGTAAAATGAACCAATGAAAAGTTTTATTAACAAGTCACATGACCTGTTATGCTTACGTTACGCGCTGCGCGCCGCGCCTCGGATCACTTCCGGGTGCGCTAACGCGGCGTGTCATAAAACGCATTACGCGACAACGTAGGTCAAGAATATAGTCTAAATGTCTCCACCAACCAGCGTTCAGAACACAACCCCTTTCAGCAGTCCAAAAAGTTCTGTTAAATGACAACAGAGGGGACAGGCAACAAGAACCATCAGTCAAAGAGGGGAGGGCAAGTTCTTCTCTTCCGGGTCATGTTGGGGCGCTACCGGAACTGATCGAATTGGTAGTCTACAGTGTTTCTGGATGTTTCAGACTAAAGCTGGCGTCAGCATGAGACCACTACCATCTCGTAGCTCCGTCGTGGCCATTCCACGAGCAATCATGGCAGCCGCTCCCCACCAGAAGCCTGCGGGAGTCGGAGGCCCCCAAGACTTTTGTAGAATCTTCACGGCTGAGGGGACGCTTTTCGAGAATGGGACCCAAGCCCTAGCAGACAAGCGTCCGAGTTCCAAGGTGTCCCAGGGCCATTTTAGTGGACCAGGCCCAAAACCGAAGAGCCGGCCGCCATTTTGAGAGTCCTGTGGCAGCCGCCTATCGCTGCACCGCAAGAGCGGGCGCATCTCAACTACATGGTGAGCGAGACGCTGTAGTCGCAAGAGCGGGCGGAAAACAGCTGAATGGCGGAAGAGGCACAGTGTAGCAAAAGCGGGCGGAATGGCAACTAAAACGATAAAGGGGCGCCCCACTACAGCTTGTCTTCAGGTCAAACGGATTGTGGGACAAGGTCCAGAATTGAAGAGTCATCAAAAGGCAAAAAGTTCCGCCGGACCCCGGGAGCCGGCCGCCTATGTCGGGGGCGATCTCAGGCTACACCAGTGCTATAAGACTTGGGGAGGGTGTCGGAGCCAAGCGTCTTCTCCGAGTCCATGGCCATCACACCGCCCCTCAGGGGCCTCCGTCAAGCTGTTTAGGAAGGTAACATATCACATTGTTTTCTAATGCAGTCAGGTCCACAAACGACACTCACTTACTTTGAGAATAGTGAAGCTGCAGTAGGTGGAAATAAGCTTCAGACAGTGTTACAAGCGCTGCTCAGAACTCTTAACTATGGCACCCAACATCCAGAACTTATGCTATTTGAGAATGGTAGTGACATCGAAGCATCTCAGGGACCAAAACCATTAACGTACTTTCACGTATGAAAATCTTACTTGGGGAGGGGGCAGGAGCGAAGCGCCCCCTCCCAGTCAGCGCCACCACACCGTATGTTGAAAATCTGAAGCCATCGTTCTACAAAGTCAACCAAACTTGGATTGAAAAATCTAGAAAAATGTACAAACTGAAAACCAGTTTTGGTCTGCATAGCATCAGTAACAACGCTTGAGTCAGCTTTGTGTCAAGCCGCCATTTTGATTCAACAAAGCACAGGCATTGAAAAAGGCTGAAATTCAGAACTCTAAACTATGGCACCCAACATCCAGGAGCTTGCTATCCGGATCTTGGAGCCTTGTGCTGTTTTCGATCTATTCACACATCGGTCCACTACTGACATCATCTTATAAACCAACGTTATGTAAATAGTTTTTTAATAAAATGTTTTACCCTGTTTCTTTGCTGGTGTGTTGTCTATATTTTTAATATTTGCATAGGGTTTGTCGTTATTTTGTGCGGGATGGGTGATGGAGCCGAGCTGTCTTGCAGCCCTCATGGTGTGGAGCTCAGTTCATCTCACTATTTTCGTATTTCTCAAGAAGGGTTGTTCCTAATATTTCTATTTTAGCGAGGTCAAAAAGAGATCCAATTAGTGGCCTACTGATTTTGCTCGATTACTTTTATTTTTTTACACGATTTTTCACTATCTGCAAAGACTAAACAGAGTATTGCGACTTTGTGCTTGTTTGTAAATAGAGAATGATCCAAAGAGAACCAATTCTAAAACAGTAAATGCTTGGACAACAATCAATCAAATGGAGAGACAAGGAGGCACGACGGATTACAACGGGGGTAAAGGCCTGCGTTAACTACCCTTCAGTATCTGCAAAGAGAGAGTACTACTAAGGCAAAAGAGGGGGGGGGGGGGGCAGCGTTCAAAGCACATCAGCGTGCATAAATACGAAAATGTTTTTATCTATCACGTACTTGACATTTTAAAGCTTTTCATATTTGCTATTAAAAAACCAATGAAATTCACAGAAAAAACCATAGGTTATAGTGGATATATAGTTAGGAATTAGCATTTACAAAACCTTATTTTACTCGCATAAAACCATTGAAATTCCATATATAGTTAGCTAACTATAAGCGCTAACTATATATCGCGCACACGCAATCCACTGCTGATGATGTCACATATTACATCATTCATGACATGGTCAGTGACATCACTGATGACATCACTGATGACATCTCAAATGACATCACTGATGACAACTCAAATGATATCAATGATGACATCTCAAATGACATCACTGATGACAACTCAAATGACATCACTGATGACATCTCATTTGTCATCACTGATCACATCACTCATGTGATAATACAATGAACCTCTTCAGACTCTAATATAACCTTACATACACTCAGTATAAACAGACACTCACAGACTGTCACTCATCCATGGAGTTACTCACACACCTAGTCAGTCATGCAAAGAATCAATCACACCTCCATTTCCTCAACTATACAGTTATACACATCTTACTTATTCAAACATATAATAACACATATTTACTCTCTTATATAATCCCTGATACAAGCTCACAGTGATCGATACAGCCACTCACACATTCACTGGCTCTTATGTTCAGTTATTTATATATCTCAACTCTCACATGTATTGTGTTTTACATACGTACTTACTTGCACATGTAGCAATGAGAAATCCATTCACTCACCAACACACCCATGCACAGTCAACCGCCCATATAGCTGTTTCCACATGCACTCTTGAACTCATACTCCTAGTGAATCAACTGCTTACACATCTATGCACAGAGTCACGCACCTCCCAGCCACCCACACACACACTCAGCCTCCCATTCAAATATTTGGGCAACCAATCAATAACCCATATGGCCACTCTTATAGCTACTGATCAACACATGCAGCAGCTTACACAACATCAAACATACTGATGCACGAATTAAGACAGTTTAGTCACTAACCCATGTACTCAGTGAGACACATTTAATCACTCACTCATACAGTCAGTCATGCACCTACTAAATTCTTCATCCAGACACTTATACATCCACTCATTCTTCAATATGTGAAACATATTTAAACTTTACAGACACATACAATCACTGGATGTTGTGATCAGTGATGTCATCAGTGATGTCACTGACCATGTCATGAATGATGTAATATGTGACATCATCAGCAGTGGATTGCGTGTGCGCGATATATAGTTAGCGCTTATAGTTAGCTAACTATATATGGAATTTCAATGGTTTTATGCGAGTAAAATAAGGTTTTGTAAATGCTAATTCCTAACTATATATGGCCTATAACCTATGGTTTTTTCATTGAATATATATATATATATATATATATATATATATATATATATATATATATATATATATATATATATATATATATATATATATATATA